>NW_010132875.1:76448-78739 GCF_000699245.1 Pterocles gutturalis | reverse complement strand
GCCTCCTGCCCTGAACGAAATGACCCACTGACATCACCGCAGAGAAAAGAGCCCAGCTGATCTCCCCCTCCTTCCTCCCCCCAAAAAAACCAGCCTCGCTGCTCGTCTGGGGACACAGCAGCTGTGCTGCTAAAGCAGCTTTATTGACGGCCGGCGCGATCAGCCAAGGGATGCCTGGCTCCCGGACATCACTCACCAACAGCCTCTCCCGCATCCCAGTAACGGCTCCGTGGCCACGGGGACCCAGATGAGGAGCGCAGGTGCTGCCCGGCCCCTCTGCCTGCTCGGCGATCGATACGGCATTGCGGGGAGGGTCCTGATGAGAAATCGATTGGTAAAAGCGATGTTTTGCTAATGGAAGCGTGGCACCTGCCAAGGTCTTCAAGGGGAAGTCAGCCTCTGGCTTTGAGCTGGGTAATGTTCATCTCAGATGTGGGGGAAAGACAGGATGAGATATGTGTGTACAAACAGTATTTATTGGATTTTTTTCTTATTTCTAGCAAGAAAAAAAGCAGTCAGATGCAATGGCAGGTGTGAAATGACATTCTGTAGGTGAGGATCAGACTCAGTGGACTTCGAGGCACCAAGTGCTTCTGTTTTGCCTGAATGCAGCCCTGGATTTGCTCTGTTACATCAGTCACAAAATGGGGAATCAGGAACGTTGCACCCCATCCCGCAGCCCCTCAGTCTCGCTGCTGGCCCTGCTCACCCCGCTCACGGGGGATGCAGCTGACGGACCAGACCTTGCATCTGGGAAGGCATCTTGCCCCCAGCCCTGCCATGTGCTGCTCATGTTTTGATGTGAAGGGTCAAAGGAGATGCAGGAGAGGATGTAAAGTTTGATCACAACTTGCTCACCTTCTGCTCTCTCTGCAGGCACCGTCGGAAGAGGGATGGCTCAGTCTGGATGACACTGAGCTCTGGTTGAGGAGGCTGAGGTTTCATTCTCTGTTCTGCTCAACGTGTTCTTTGGGATAAACCCAAATTCTCTGCCTGTGAAATGTGGGTAGCAATAATTCTCTCCTTAGAGAGTCACCAGGAGGAGAAATGCATTAGATGGTGTCGGACCCCAGATGCCCTGGAAGGTGCTGAATCCCACTTTGCTTTTCTAACAAGTTCCCTGCACAGCCCACCGCAGGTTTACAGTATCGCTCATTCCTGTAGATCATCACCCCTCGAAATATTACAGCAAGTGTCAGGCCAAAACCTGCTTTCCTGGCTCAGGGTTTTATTGCTTTCCTGAGCAGTCTCTACCCCCTCCCATTAATCAGAGATGTCTTAGTCATCCGCAGCGTGCTGACCACGATGAAAAACCCGGCTGCGGGAAGGCTCCAGGGCTGGCACCAGCTCGGATAAACTTTGTCTGCCTGCGAATGCACAGGGGCACAGATCGGTGACCGGTAAGTTCGGGGAGAGGACAAAACAGAGGGTTGAGTTCAAGGCACCGGAGGGTTTCTGTCTCCCTTTTGCAGCCTGGCGTGCGCTGGACCAGCTGCGTCTCCTTGTGCCGAGCCCCACGTGGAGTTTTCCTTTCTTTCAATTTTTTCCAGCTTTTTTTCATCAGACAAGATGTGCCCTGGCTGTACTGCTGGAGCCTCATCTGTCACTAAATAACTGGTAACCAGAGGGGCTGAGGAAGCCGTTCTTCCCACCCCCAGTTCTTGGGTCCCCCCTGGCCAGTGCTGCAGAGGCAGCATCCTGATGCGATACAGCCCTTGGGCCCTTTGAGAGGCGAATAAAACCTCTCCCATTGTACCAGCAGCTGTGCAGAAGCCAGAGGTCAGTGCTTTTAACCATCGCTAACGGCCTCCGGGCACGGGAACAGCTGAGGGGTGGGGAAAACCCAATTCTACCAACTTTTTGATTGAGTGCGCGGTTTTGTGTGCAGATCTGAATGCCAGGCGGTGACAGTATCGATCCTGCTGTCCGGAGCAGATGGGCACAGCAGGTAAGGGTTTGAGATGAATGCAGGAGCCAGAGCAGCGCCCTGACACCAGGGATGACAGCCGCCTCAGAACCCCCGTGTAGTCAGGGTCGGATGCCCTGAAAGCAGGAATTTCCCGGTTCCTCTGACAGCAGGTCTGCTGGAGGAGCAGACGCTGAGCTGGTGCACATGAGCTTTGCTTTGCAAATCCATTACAGCTCCAGTTTTATGTCAGGGGAGGATGAAGCTCACATGGACCAATTTCTGTGAGCTGCCAGTCTTGGAGAGTCTTAAGCTTTGGATCAGACTCTGCACCCATGACCTCCTCAAGGACGGCAGCAGCCAAGCTGCCACCGAGGAGCTGCAG
>NW_010132875.1:59983-76417 GCF_000699245.1 Pterocles gutturalis | reverse complement strand
CTCGCTGCCCAGCCCAGTGGCAGGTCCCCAAAAGAGTCGCCGGCTGCAGCCAGCATCATTCATCATCCGTCAGCCCTCACCCAGGAACAAACATCCCTCAGCTCCCTGCCGCCTGCCCGGCGTGGGCTGTCACAAAGGCAAAAGCCTCCTGCACAGGAAAACGTTGCTGTTATTAAAGGTCTCGCCTGCTCTTTCGGCATGCTGCCCTTTCTGAGCGTTGATGTATTATTCTCATCCCCCCTCCTGCCCTGACGTGTCGTTGGCAGGGAGTTTTCTTTATTGTGCATCACTCGGGGAGAAAGTGGGGCTTGGATGTGCATCAGCTCTCATTAATCAAAACAGCTCCCTCTGCTCTGCTGCAGCCTCGGAGCTGATTGCTTTTTGCTTTTTTTGGCTTTTTTTTTTGGGTATGCTATCCCGAGACAGAGCCTGACAGGGCCCCCCGGGCTCGGGGCAGCAGCCGGCGAGGCAGCGTCTGGTGGGGGCTGGGCCGCGCGCCGGCGTGCCCTGCGATGGGTGATGGCCGTGGTGCCACCAAGGGCACTGCAGAAAGAGCAGAGACGTCTGCCAGGGAACACGGGAGCTCAGGACCGAGGGGGTGTTTCCTTTTTCAAGTGCTCTTACTTGGTTGTGGAGCAGATTTTTTCCTTTTAAAGGGACAAACCCAAGCAAATAAATAAATAAATGCGTCTTTCCTTTTCTGCAAGATTAAATGCTCGTGTGTAATTGTGCATTAACCTCTGCTCCTGCATTAGGCTGCTGTTGCTTTGCACCCTCCGATGCTTTTAAGCCAGGATTGCAATTAGCCAAAGTGGCTCTTGACAGCCTTCCAGGCAACCCCGGACCGGGGGCTGCGTTCCCGCGGGGAGGTGGATCACCGCTCTCCCGGCTCGCCGGAGGCGCCTGGCCCGGAGGGGGCTGGAGAAGGAGGCACCTTCTCCCCAGGCTGGGGCTAAATGGAGGCTTTTGAGAGGGGGCGAGGGGTCAAGGTGGCTTTCAGGCTGAAAAGCTTCCTGCTCAGATGCATTTCTTTGCTGAACTCCCCCTCCCACAAATTAGATTATGAGAGTGCAGGGACCCTCCCCTGGGTCTCGATGTACAGCGGGGATATTTATAGGAAAAGCTTTTTAATAGCCTGAGTTGAAAAATCTGGTTTAAAACAACCCCATCCCCAGCTAATTAAATAACCCAGCTCTGACCAAGAATATTGATCAGGCACTCCAGCCTCCTCCCGCCCTCGCTTCCGCAGGAGGTGGAACCCACGGGCTGAGCCAGATGGATTTGGGAATTGCTGTTGACTCCACGGCAAAGTGAGGTTTTCTTCTCAGACATCATCTCCATGTTCACACGTTACCCTGGAGAGCTGCTTGCTCCCAGAAACCGCAGCGCTCTGAAAGCCCCCGGAGAGAAAAAGTGAATAAAACATTCAGGGTGAAATGTTCCAAATTTTCTGTTCAAAATGTGTTTTCTTTTTTGTTATTATAAAACCTGTTTAAAACAAAGCATTAAAGTGGCTCCTAAATGACTTCTTTAAAATTTTGCTTCATAGATTCACGCCTGGTAAGAATGTAAAAAACAAAGGGAAGGTAACAACCTGTTTGCAAATAGCAGTTCCAGTTTTCATACAGCTATTTGCCAAGTTAAATTAACTGTCAGCTTTACACATTAGCCTCCATATCCTTTGGTAATCTAAATTTTCATTTGGCACTCTATGGTAATCACCAGAATTGATGGTCACATTTTAATATTCCTTTTCATTCTATCGGTATGTGCAGCTGCACAGAGGAATCCTATATCTCTGTTGTTGTACAATGTGGCGTAAACACCATAATACACTTTAGATTATTTAGGTCATATATTCGCAAAGGATAACACCTAAACACAAACCTTTCATCAAGAAACCCTGTGCTTGGTCCAGGTACTTCTGACATCAGTAAGAGGCTTTTCATAAATATTAATGCAAGTTGGACTCGGTCTTCAGCATGGGGAGCATATAAAGCACGAAAAAATAAATGTGTTTGCAAAATATATACAACCTAATTTGGGCTCTGGCTGCTGAAAATACAGCGATTGCTGTCAGGAACAGAAAGGGAGTGTAAGTGCGTGCAGTGAGTTCCTACCTACCGTGTAAAAATGTGATCTCCTGCATCTGTTTTTTCCATATCACACATAAAAAAGGGAGAAAATGTACGAAACCTGTTCAGCTGCAGCTTTGTGGTTTAGGCTTCCAACAGAAAGGAGCCTCTTACTGGTCTGTTTTCTCTAGGCGATGGATTGCAGCTGGAATAGAAAGAAAAAGATTAGAAAGTGTTTGTGTTGGGCTTTGTGCTCCTTGATTTTCTTTTGTGTGCGAAAATAGCTCTGGTTTTCTGAGGCACCTTGAACTCTGTGCAAAAGAATTGCTTAGTCTACGCGTACCTTGCTTGGAAAATCTAATAGGAAAGAGCGACGTTCAATCAAAGGAACTGTTTACCTCGGTCCCAACCACGGTAAGATCCTGAAGGTCAAGCTGCAGCTCACTGCGCTGCTTTTTTTTTTTTGTAAAGCCAGAAACGACGGTGGAGCCGTGCTTCCCTGCAACTGGGGGAGCGGTTGACACCGAACGGGATGTTTTGGGGGATATGCAGGTTTCCCACTTGTCCCCTGTCGCTACATCAGCCGCCAGCGGGGTTTTCCGTGCTGTTTTCTGTGCGCTTCTGCTCGCACAGCTTCCCAAACCCTCGGTGTTTAGCACCATTGGAATGTGGGCTTTTCTGAAGCAAAGTGACAAAAAAGCCTGAGCTGGAAATCTGGAGTGTGAGAAGTGGCAGCGTGCGGCAGAGCGGGGAGAGTCCCTACAGGGAGCAAACGGCAGCTCAGGGGGGTTTTCAGAATGTCTCGACTTCCAGAGTGGAGGGGACAGACCTGGGAGCATCCGTGGCGCCGTTCTCAGACAGAGAACCGCTCGGTTGCAGAATAACTAAAACAAGGAGCAAACGTCATCATGGTGATCTGACCTCAAAGACATCACTTTCAACAAAACAAACCCAAAAATTCCATGCAGATCCGCTCAGTCTTGGACAAAATGAAGGCGTGTGCTGAAGCCCTCTCCCCGCGCCTCCCCAGCAGCAACACAATCTGTTGGTCGTGCAAGAGCAGAGGGAAATCAGGGATTCAGCACAGGCACCCGGAGTCGTTCAGCGCCTGTCCTGGAGTGACGAAAAGTCCCGAGAGTGCTTGGCACCTGCGGCTGGTGCTTGGACATCGTCTGCTTCTATCCGACCTTGGGGAAGGCAGATCTCCTTCTTGCGCACCAGCTGCTCTGTTTGCCAGCTCTCCATCAAATCTGTAAAACATTTTGGGATCCGGAGCTGGGAACACTCCGGCCAGCAGCAGCCAGGCTGCCGGAGGCTGTGATTTCCTCACCAGGCTCCCACCCAGCCAGCCCCCTACTGAGTTTCTGTTTCTTCATTTGTTAGTTCCAATTCTTTGCTATTCCAAATCAGCTTTGTTAACAACTCAGATGGAATTAGAGTTTTAATTGACAGCCAGGCACTTAGTGGTTTCTCCAATGTGGTGAAAACCTCCCAATTAGCCACTTGTCCCCTGATGGTTCAGTGATTGTAACAGGGAGAGAAATGTTGGCTTTCCCAGGGACTAACCATCACACCAGCGATTCATGGAGCATCAGCCTTGCCTTTCAACAGAGGCTTGATGGGAAAGTATTTATTGTCTTCATGAAGCAAAGTTGAAGGTAAAAATGCCGCAGCTTTCAGGCCGCAAGGACGTTTCAGCTATTTATTCCCCAGCTCTCGACTTGTCTGATGTGACAAATAAAACGCAGTTGGAAGTTATTTTGGTACACACAAGACATCTCGAAAATTGAACTGTAAGTAGAGACATCAAGGGTTCGGCACTGAGGTCTCACCCCTGCTCTGGAGACAAAAATTCACGCTGTTATTTCTTGCTAAAGCAACCGCAGAACAACCTCCGTGCCGTGCCACGTGTGCTGGCCCGTGCTGCCGCTCCAGTGCCATGTGGCCCTTTCTCCGCAACGGGAGCCCGGGAACAACCGCGGCCGTCACCCGGTGCCGAGCAGGAGCCTGGCTGCTGTTGAAGGACTGCGTGGTACAAAGCCTCGCTCGAGCTCAAGGGGTGCTGGTCTGCAGGTACTAATTTCATCCTCCATGAGCAAACCTATGGAGGAAAAAGGTTCGTTTTCACAGTCGCTTTCCCGGCTGTAACTGCGCTCTGCTCTGAAAGTTTAGCTCTGAGGGTTAGATCGATGGCACTTTTTGAAGCTTGTAAAATAATTTGCTTCTATTAATACCATTCATCGCCCCGCTGCTGTTTTTATGACGGACAAATCTGCGAGTCACGGATGGAGGAAGATCAGAATTTAGAATAATCTGAAGAATCTGATTTCAACCCACACAAATTCAACCGGTAAGCTGGAATGAGAGCCCAGGGACATTCTAAGAAATGCATTTATCCCTGGCAATGTGGGGCCACAGCAAAGTCGTCACAGACAAGGGGGATGAGGCTCGTAACCTCTTTCTGGAGATGAAAAGGGGAAATGACCAGGACATGAAAAGCAGAAAAGAAGTTTGCCAGAAAGCCTCAAGTGCTCCTTGCACTTCATTTATTATTCCAGGTGACTTTCGGTTGAATTTCAGTGTCTTTGAAGACTCAGATTCTTCCTCATTCTATGGAGAAGCCTTGGATATTCATCCCATAATAAATTAATTCTATACAACTATATTCATCATCTGGAAAATACAACTTTGAAAACATTTTGTTTCAGGACTGTGGAAATGCAAATGAAGCTAAAGACACGTTCAACTCCCATTCTGTCCCTGCTGCTCTTTATCCAAGGAGCCCAAATCCTTTCTTTTAGTATTATTCTGATCTTTCCTGCCTGCCAAGATGCAGCTTTCAGCTCCAAGTGGATTTGTTTATTCTCTCCAAGTCCATGAGGATGCAGAATAACAAAGCAAAACGTGCCACACCGCACCACACCACTGGAATGAAAAGAGATTTACGAAGCCTGTATTGCTTTGTACTTACACATTTATTTTGTTTTCTAAACTGATCAAAAAGAAATAAAACAGAAAGCCAGCCAGTCTCCTGTGTTTATTTGTATGACTGCTGCTTCCCCAATGTAGCTTTTTTGAGCCTCTCTCTTGTTCGGGCTGCCTTAAAATATGATGTGTTTTGGCTGAGCCATGAAAGCTTAAAAAAAAAAATGTGATTAGAGATGGAGAAGAGAACAAAGCTCACTTCTGAGGAAGTTCGGATTATAAATGAACTTCTGACCTTGGTAAAAATCCTACTCCAGGATCAAAAGTTAAATTTTGACTCTAAGACATACAAAGGACATTTGTATTTTAAAGCAATTTCAAAGTGTGCATAGAAAGTGCTTGATATTCTTTATGGTTTACTTTTTATAATATTTTCAGTATCACAACTGCAATCCCATCTTCCCAATTTTTAGCAGCTGGGGTTTAGCTCCCACCCAGCACCAGGACAGATCCTTCTGGCCCATCCCACATTACCACCTGCATTTACTCCTGCCCAGCCCTGCCTCCCAGTGCCCCCCTCCCAGCGCCCTCCCTCCCGACCAGTCTCGCCCAGCCCCACCTGGCTCTGGGGTATTTAATCCCCCTGCGTGGGTAGGAGCTCATTTGGTTTTGGGGTTCTGGGGGGTGCTGCACAGTCAGTGAGTGTGGTCAAGCTTTTCTAAGGTGATTCTCTGTGTTTGTTGCCTGAGAGTAGCTCCACCACCTTCAAGCAGGCGGGACGTTGAGGCAGCGCTGGGCAATTCAGGAGGCAGCTGGTTGTGGAGCATCCCTGGGGGTCCTGCTTGGGGAGGACGGAGCTGCCTTTGTGCCTCGGGGTGTGTGGGTGAGCCAGTGTCTTTGGGTAATGTGTGGCTGATTTTTATAGTGTAAATGTTGAAGTTTAATTTGAAATGTTCAGTCTGATCTCTAGCTTGGTGACATTGAGGGTTGTCCTCAAGGGAAAAGCTTGGAAATGAGCAGCAGCACCCAGGTAGTGGCTAAGGGGCATCTCTGGTTTTTTTGTAGCAGGAGAACAGAGGATAATGGAGCTGTGGGCTTATCATCTTGAGGAATAACTCAGCCTGTCAAATGCTGGAGTTATGGGCTTCTTAAAGGCCAAAAAATCAATCAGTACCACTTCTGATTTCACAGCAGGACCCAGAGACTCCTGTCTTTATTCTGCTTTCTTGGCCCAAGCCTTCCTCTTTTTCTGTCTCAGCCCTGGTGAACGTGCTGATGATGCTCCCTTGGTTACACGGGATATTGGGATGCTATTATTAAGACACATTAATACTAATTTCGGCTGTAACAATCCCTCACAAGCCTGTGTTCAAGGCAGCTGTGAGCAGCAGCCCAGCCCCAAGTGCTGAGTGATGCTGAGATGTCTGAGGGGTTTCCAAGCGTTAATGAAGCTTGCTTTCCTGACTCACGAGGGAAATGCTTGCTGTCTGTCTTAGCTTGGGTTTTTCTCTCTTTACTGAGACAGAAATTAAACATTAAGAAATTAAAAGATGATGGAAGAGAGACACAATAATCGATCAAACCCTCTCCCAGGCAGGAGTGAGTGGCTCCAAGGGAAACTGAGAAAACAGAAGCAACTTCTATCCTAGATTAAAGGTGAAGTAAGAAGACCTTGTTAGCGTATTTTAATGAGCTTCTGCCCTTCTGGCTGCGAGCTGGTGACTTCCCTGTGTGTGGTGTGTCTCATCAAGAAGGGGTCAGCGTTAACTCATTTGTGCTGCTCCGGGCTACCAGCCTGCAAAGAGAGAGGGGCTGTGCCTGTGGTGGGAGCTCCAAGCCTCTGAAATGTGCTGATGTTAATCACAGTGGTGTCCGAGCAGGCTCCAGTAAATGAGAGGTGACAAAGCAAGGTCTGAATGAGCGTAAAGTCACTGGATTTGAGACTGAACCCAACCTTTCCTAGAGCTTTGGTGTGCTATTGCTTTAGCAGAGCGGCTGGGAAGTTTAAGACTGATGCTACTTTTGTAAAGATGCTCTCCTAAGGTGAGACATCCTGAAGGTTGGATAAAATTGCTTCAATTTAGCTGATAATGCTTGCTTTTTACCTGCTCTGAATCTTCTTACTGTAACTCATTGCAGAAGGGATTGGCATGGCTTCCTGCTCAATATCCTGGAGAGACACTAACAGTGGCCATGGGAAATAGGGGCTGGTTAGTCAGTGTGACCTAAAATGGGTCCTGCCCGAGAGTAGCAGCCATCTAAAAATAAATGATCCCTAAACAGACACTTAGCACACATGAGCAACCTGTCTATCCAGAGATTTATTCCATTTCTTCAGTTTAAGATAATCTTCAGGAGTCTGTTTCATAAATCTGTTTCAAGTCCTTTTTTTTTTTGGGGGGGGGGAAGGTAGGGTTTGTTTTTGTTTTTCTGGAAGTCAAGAGCTCAAGGATTGCCTTGCTGCAATGCCAATTCTCTTCTGCACTTCAGCTTGGCAGGGTGGTCTGAGGCAGTATCAGATCAGTGGGTATCAGTTGAGGATCAGGTGGTAAATTGTGTTTTGGATCCACATGATTTTCCCACCTACTCTGTTCCTGCACACTCCTGTTCTAGGGACCTTCCTTACTAGGAACTTTGTTTTATTTTGAGCTAGGAGGATAACTTGCATAGATTTCAGTCTTTGAACATGTTTAACACTCTAGTTCAAAGCAAAAAGCCACAGCTGTGATGACAGCTGACGGATATGGCTCTTTAGCAAGGCAAGCCATCGGGATTTCACAAGCCAGCCCTTCCTCTATCCCCATCTCAGCGAGAACATCGAACAGGAGTGTTTGGAAGTGTTGGTCCTCCAGAACAGACGGCTTTACCGCTGGCACTGCGCGTCGGGGCTTTCTGCTGTCTAAGCAGTTGATCAAAAGCTTCTTGTCAGAAAAGATTAGTAGCTATGGAAAAAAAAAAGCTAAAAAATTTCGGGCTTGAGGGGGGCTTTCTGCTGTCTAAGCAGTTGATCAAAAGCTTCTTGTCAGAAAAGATTAGTAGCTATGGAAAAAAAAGCTAAAAAATTTCAGGCTTGAGGCGAGCTGATAAATGATGTTTTTTATTTCTGGATCATCCATCAGTTTGTTTTCCTGAGCATGCTGACACAAAGGATGGATGAGGTGTTTCTTGCAGTTTGCATATAGCGACTCAAGTGAAATGTTCATGTGTGGATGCTGGTCTGGGTTCTCAGATGAGGCTCCAGCCTAAGGAAAAGGCAGTAAATTGGCCCTAGCAACATACCCATGTGTGGGTACCTACCTTTGTGGATCTGCGAAGGAACTCAGCTGAAGTCAGGTGCAGATAGTGCGTGTGTTTGAACACTGATCTGCCCTGGCTTGGGCAGTGGTTGTACAGCTGGGTTCTTGGCTTGAGGCACACACTGCTCTGAAGACAAGCAGGAACAGAATTTGTCTCACCTGAGACTTGGAGGACCAGACCTGTTCCATTAGCCAATAAAATGTATATTAGACATAAAATAGGCTGCTGCATGTTGCTCCAAACAGTGAATGAACTGCAGTCTTGATTTCTTTTTTCTTCATTAAAATGTATGTCCTATTTGGCACCTGCAGTAACAGTCGAGCACTCAGATAAATACTCCAGTTCCTAAAGCAGACTGTTTTTAGTTCGTGGCTTGCTTCAACTGACTTACAGTTGATGTCTTTATTTGACATGGCCTTCAGGAAGGATTTCTTTAATTCATTTATGAATCTGGCAGTGTAAAATTGATCTTTTCTGGCTGTTTCTGCTACTTCTCAGCAAACAAATGCTTTTTTCCCCCAGGAAAGGGCTTTAGATACTTAGGTTAATGATATGTGGAGCGACAGAAACTCTTCAGTCAGCAGTCTAAAGGATAAGTCTTGAGACAGGACTGTTTCTGAGCTTATTAGGTCAGGAATGGATGAATTTTATTGAGGCAAACAGGAAGCATTCTGTTGTGATGTTTATCTCAAGTAGTGTTGTGTGTCTGGATGCCGTTAAGTGATTTCGTTATCTTTTGCTGTCTTCTACCTGCAAACTGAGGTCAAATGCAGTATACGGGAGCCAGTCCAGGATAATTAACTATTGGAGCATTTTTCAAAGGTTATTGTCTGGATGCCGTTAAGTGATTTCGTTATCTTTTGCTGTCTTCTACCTGCAAACTGAGGTCAAATGCAGTATACGGGAGCCAGTCCAGGATAATTTTATTAATTTTTAAAAGGTTATTTGTGAAACTGCAGCTTGTCTCCTTGTCAAAATAGGAAGCACTACACTGTCTGGAGTGTTCTGAAGTCTCAGAGCCTGTAACTTCTTCAGAAATAACTTCAGAAGAGGCATAGTCCTTGATTGCTGCTAGAGACTCAGCAATGTCTGCTCTTCTGGAAAAACCTGTTAACACCGAAGACAGGACAGGTAATGTAATATAGCTCATTAGAGTAATTGTATTTCTTTTAGCTGCAGTGTGTTTCTAATTACAAAGTGTAGCTAAAGCATGTAGCCCTTCGTAACTTCTTCAGAAATAACTTCAGAAGAGGCATAGTCCTTGATTGCTGCTAGAGACTCAGCAATGTCTGCTCTTCTGGAAAAACCTGTTAACACCGAAGACAGGACAGGTAATGTAATATAGCTCATTAGAGTAATTGTATTTCTTTTAGCTGCAGTGTGTTTCTAATTACAAAGTGTAGCTAAAGCATGTAGCCCTTCATTTATGCTGAGGTAAAAATGAAGTCCTCAAAGTCCCACAGTCTCTAATCCAAGCAGTGGCTGCTTCCCCTACACATCCTGGGCGCTCAAATCTCCAGCGAAAAGCTTCATTTTGTTCATCGGGATCCTCAAATATGGTCAAGATGCCTTGGACAACTAAGGGTCTCGTGTCTTTGCGTGTTGACATAGAATTAAGTATTTGGTGGAATAAATCCATACTGCCAGAATGCAATATGGATTTGTTTTGTTTCTAGTTGGGCTTGATCTTTCCTTCTGCGAGAACTGAGTGGCATGGATAAGCAGCAGGAAAGGAAACACTAGACAGCAGGATAATTCTTCTAGGAAAGAGAAAGAAGGGCAAGTCAACTCATGTATTTTAATTGCAGTTCTGAAAGATGCTTCACCATGGCAAGCAGATAACTTGTCAATAATGAAACAACAGAAATAAACCCTGCATGGCAAACAGCCTTGCCCCCTGCTAATTAGCAAATCTGCTAGAAAATGTCAGGCGTGAGCTGTTCAAGGGAGTTAATGTTGCTGTCATCCAGAGGTGTCTGCAAGACAATGTAGAATCTAACATGTGCCATGCAGATAAAGAAGAATTGGAACTCGTCTGGAATTCAGCACGTCCTGAAGTCTACTGAAAAGCTCTCGTGCCATGCAGATAAAGAAGAATTGGAACTCATCTGGAATTCAGCATGTCCTGAAGTCTACTGAAAAGCTCTCACTACTGGAAAATCCCTTCTTGACATCTGGTGACTGTTTTCAGTCTCTGTTATGTGAAGCCAAGCTCTTACTCTACTACCCAATATTCTCTTTTATTGCGTTCTACCTTCAATATTCTTATTCTATTATTCAATATTCTATTTCAGATTCTCTAGGAAAACACTCAGTGCCACCACCCAGCTGACACAAAAACCCAAGGAGAGAAGATGTATGGGGGAAGCTTCCAGTGATGGTGCTTCTGTAGCCTGCATCTCAGCTTCTGTATCCTGCATCTCATCTTCCCTGGGGTTTCGGCTACCAAAGAGAAAGGTACGTAGATGACTGTGCATCTGCTAAGAGCACAGCAAGGGTGATCTTTCTGCTTTCTCATCCTAAGAACCAGTTCAACCAGAGCAAAACCCTCATGTCTTGCCCCATTACATGTTTACTTGCATGCACTAATCAAACCTAACAACCTGACGGCTGAGGTATCTCAAGTGTGTAACACACACGGATTCTCGGAGCTGGAAATGCTTTTACGGGTCTGGGGAGATGGCCTGTGACAAACCAGCTGCGTGTACAGCATCCGATGCAAGTCGCTGGAGTACTCATTGAGTAATGCTGTAGCAGCCACAGAATTGTGCACATGGTTAAAGACAACTTTGGCTTCCAAGCTAAACTCCTGGAGTGCTTCAGTCTGCAGGTCTGATTAAAAGTGACTGGGCTGCTAGTGTTCAAGAAAATTACAGCAAAATGAATGAGATAGCAAACCAGGGCAGGAAGCACTATTGATTTTTATTTTTTAAACAGCTTAATAAGGATTTTCCTTCTGAGACTGTAGTCCTACATTTGCTATCAGCTGAGAGTTTGTAAGCATTTAGAACCATTTCTCAGTGGTTTAGGAATTTCCATTTCAAAAAAAACCTGAGTATTTGGGGGCTGAAGTGATATTTGAGGGTCCCAGTAGTTTTCTAACATGTCTAGATGAGACCTTCTTAGGAATCAGCAGAAACAAGAATGTGTCCAATGTGCTTCTTGGTTACAAACAGAACTCACAAGGCTTTTAGAGCAGTGCTTGGCACTTTCTAGAAATTTAGCTTTGAGGGAGCATTAGAATTGATCATCCAAACCCTCTTATTCTTGAAAATTCAGGGTATTGACAGATGAGGCAAATCTCAGGACCTAAGGACCATGGCAGTGTAGTCCATACCCCTGTAAAGGAGCTGGTAGATTATTCAAGTCACAAGCTGCCTGGGACTTGCTGTTTGGAGTCTGGTTTGTACTGTTCCAGCTGCAGCAAAGCCTTGGAGTCTGAACAGAGACCTGCCTGCAGAATTCAAAAATTGGTGTAAACTGGGAGTGTTCAGGAGGCAAAAGGAATGGATGCAGCAGAATTGCATACCCTTGCAGTGAGGAAGGAAAGAGTATTAAAAATGGTTTTTCTTTGTCTCGTGTACCTACACTAGAAATGTTCAGGCTGCAGAACCATAAAAATAAATTAATTTCATGGACTATGCAAGGAATAATGATGAGATTTCTAGCTAATGGCCTTTGACAGATGGAAGGGGTAATAGAAATGCAACTGTATTTTCAATCAAAGAAGCAATGAAATGAGGGCTTTTAAATGATAAACTTGTCACACGAGCCATCTACTTGTTTTGCAGAAGAAGCAGTTTCTGGCTGAGCAGGAGGGGGAGCTGGGGAGGTCAGTGGAGCAAACTTCAGAGAGGAAGGCAATTAGGGGTGAACAACCTCAATTTGGCACAGTAAAATTATTGCTCTTCCCCAAAAGTGATCGATATCTGTGTAAAGATGCAGAATACCAGTATGTAGTGCTGTCCCAGCTTGACTAAACGTCTGGGTAGTGCCACGTGTAAAAAAATTGCGTGCTTGACTATTTTATCAGAACAAACCCAGATGCTACCTTGCTGCTACACAATGAGTACGAACGGATATGAACTGTTCGCAGGAAAAAAATAGTGGAGTCATTGTCTGGAGTGGGAGGGTGAGTGCTGGTGGTCAAGAAACAGTGTTTTTTACAAGTCACTTCAAGGCTTTCAATATCAGATTTTTCCTATAACCAGCCATTAGCTGACACTAGATTGATTGGTGTCTGATGCAGGGGAAATAAAATCCCTTGAAAGGAACAGTGAGGAGCAGAAAAAAAAAAATGATATATAGTGATAGAGGCAAATGGTGGCTCCGGGAGTGAGCTCTCAAAAGAAATACCAAAAATGACAGCTCTAAATAACATGAGTTTTTCCTGCTTCAGCAACGAGATTAAAGGCCATTAGATCAACAAGTGAAGAACAAAAGTGGTGCTGGAAAAGCAACATCAGTGAAGGATTCACTTATGTACCCCTGTGAAGTCAGAATTAATTCTGCAATTGTTTTCCAGGGGATGCTGGCTCAGACACTAATATTCTGCCTCTTGAAGAGTTATCACCACAGCTATGCATGGGCTGGACCACGATTACCCCGAGTGTCTTTGCAGAGAGCGCAGCAATGTGATAAGTGTGTTACGGGTGACTCACGCCTGATAAATCTTCAAACCCAGGACACAATTTACGGGAAGGAAAAATAAACCTTTTGAACCACGAGATGAAGAAAAAACCCTGTTGCTAAATATAGCTCTGGTTGTGAAAGCGAAATTTGATTTGTAGACATTTACTGAGGTAGGAAACTGCCAGCCTGAATACAGAATCATATAACAAGGTAACAGGCAGCAGCGTGCTCACAGGATGGCAGAAAAGGATGAAGACAGAAACCAAACTGCTGTAAACTTTAAAAAAACAGGGCTAGACCATGCTTTTAGCTAAAGCTTAAAGCCTGAGGTGGGGTGTTTGGTTCAGCATCAGGACGGCAGCAGCTGTGGGAGGCATTTGAATTTCATAGATTTTCATCTGTATAAAGCATCTATTGGCTCCTCCTCACCCTGGGGTACAGCAATTTTTGCTGCCTGAGTGTCTGAAGTAACACCAGACGTTTCACCGGAGCCGTGGTTCGTTTGCGCTTGTTGCAGTGGTACACTTGTACATCTGACCCTGGGTTTTGGTGCAGCGTCGGCAGTCGGTGATGCTGTATCAGCTGAACAAGCTCCATGACTCCCGTGTATCGCACTCTGCAAAACCACTGCAGCGTTTCCCAATGCTGGTCCCAAGCACCCTATTTACTACAAGTTTTGAGGTTGTTACAGTATACTACTAATGATGAATATTTTTTATAGGTGCCATGGAGTGCTGTAGAGAGAATTGGTGGCGCAGAAAAGAATAAATTTTGCTTTTTTTTTTTTTGCAGCAAACTATGTAACTTTTAAATGTACACAGAAGACCAATTATTTGTCAAAGAAAAATATCAACTAAGTTGAAAATAACCACAACAAAACCAAGTCTTAAAGACACTAGTTTAATGCTAACTGGAGAAACTGTTGAGCCTGAAATTTTAAAAGGAATAGATCTTGAAACTGTGTTGCTTTATCACAGAATATTTTTTTTCTTTTGCTCAACAGTAGAGTCTATCCTGAAGACTTTGTGCAGCTGGAAGATTTAGTGCTAGCAATCTCATCACTTTTTTCTTTTAACTGAGATTTGGTGTATGGACATCACATTTATAATTGTGCTAATATGCCAGATATCTGCCAAATAATTTTTACTGGATCTGGAAACGTAATTACTGATGAAATATAGATGATTGAAAGCCACTAGAAGTTTTCGAAGTCCTGCTAAGGCAGAAATGTGTATTCTGGCTCTTTATTCTCACAGTGACAGCATATCCATTGAAGTCAGATAAAACAACCAGCATTACTCAACACTTGAAAGACTGAGTAGTATTTGTGCTGCAGTTGAATTGTTCTTAAGAAACTACTAGAATTTCAAATCCTTAGCTATTTTCTTGCAAACCAATACTGTCCCAGCTTGTGCAGGCTTAATAAAAACTGGTGTCCTTTTAACCAGAAAAGAAAGTGAGAGGAATCAGGTCTCCTCATTTTGTAAAGAAGATGTAAAGCCGATATTCCAGGGACTTTACAAGGACTATATTTTTCACAGGTATAGTTCCCCAGATAAAGGAGCATACCTGTATGTCTTGTTAAAACGGCCTTAAAAGAAAAGGCATAAGTGAAGGTTATTTGTGACCTAGATTTTTCTTTGATGCCTCTTCACTTAGCTGCTAGCGGACAGACAGAAGGCCATCAACCCTCTTAGCACTATTGATGCCTGCAAAAGAGATATGAGAAATGACTGATAACTGTCTTTTCTCCTCACCCTTACAGGCAGTGTCCCCAGTGTGCACTCAGATATGGTCACACTGGTAACTCCTGTATCCTCACATCTCTCTTGAACTGTGTCATATTTTGAGGAAAGAAATTGGGCATTGAGGGAGTGATGCTCAGCAGCCATGGACTGGAGAAGCTCTGCTGAGAGACGCTGATTTATGCTATGTGCAGCTGTTGGAAATCCAGCAGCACTGAAATCGACATCACATTTGTATAAATAATTTAAGAAATCCCTGTATACTAACCAGGATCATTGCAGTATGACCGTCTCTGTCTCCTCTCCTCAGTAGCTGGTAGTTGCTATTGTCCGCTTTTCTGCATACCGCTTATCTAATTGCATGGGGTTGGACACTGAATATAATGACGTACCTGCACAATTCACCCTTAGAGGGATCCTGATCCGATTTGGGGTCCCATAGCTATATGAGGAATTACAAGGATAAAAGATATGGGAATACAGAAAAGAGACCTAGAAAAATATGACTAGGTTTTCTTAGAAGGCCTACAGAATCTTTTATTAAACCTAACCTGAAAGAATAACCAAAATATAAACCAATTATATCCAAATCCCATAACCAGACCATTTGAAAGCACACACGTTGAAAGGCTTTTTTTGTTTCCTGTGTAGAATTTAGTGCAAAGATTTTTACAATTTTTATGTTCTTTATAAGAAGTTAATGTAAGTCTCCAGTGCTTAGCAGTGCCAAAAAACTAGCCTTTCTTATTAGAGCCATAAAACTTCACCCACCTAAACTCGCTTGCTTATTGAAGCAGTTTAAATACATCAACCTTAAGGCAAATTATTTCCCAACGTTATATGTTTATTGTAACATTTTGTTATAAAAGACTGGGTGGTATCTATCCCTAGCCATGCCCTAATGCATTTATCTTATTTGTTCCTCCCTTCTTTTATTCTCGCTAGAGTTCAAGGATTTGAAGGACGCTGTCAAGCTGATCCTTTTTTTTTTTTTTCCCCCACATTTTCCTTTGTTTTTTTCTCTCCCAGATTATCTGTGTAAGAGCCTCTATAAATATCACAGCAAGTCAGCCGTGAAGCAGCTGGAGACTACATACAAAGCCTAAGAGAAGCATACAGGCAAAAATTAATACCATCAAGAGGAGAACACCTTGACTTCATGTGACAGACATTCGGCATGTCCACAGAGGGATCTGTTCACTCCTCCACCAGGTCTTGGTCCTGCTGAGGTGTTGAAATGCTTCAGTAAGAGTTAGGTCATGCATAAAGCTTGTTACTCTTATTAGAAATAAATAACTCTTATTAGAAATAAACATCTTAAAGTGTCCTTAATTTGTATGCTCAGCGTTGACTCTGAAAAGATGAGGAAATAAAGAGATAATTTATCCAATTCCTGTCATCCTGAAATGCCCACGAGTTTTTTTATTTTTCAATAACAGAAGTAAAACAGATTGATGTGTATTCCACCACCTACGAAATCCGATGGGTTTGTTTATATCTGGGATAAATTAGCAAAGGCCTCATATAAATGAGGTACTGGAACTGGCAGCTTGCAAAAAAAATCCATGATACATGAGGATTAATGTGCTTTTATATTTGTTCTGCCCATGACGTGGACATTGAACTGACTAGCTCAACTCCACCGTTCCTGTCCAAAGGGGTTTGGATTCCAATAGCCACATGGAAGATTTTCCTCGAGGTCTCAACCAGTGCCAGCCAGCAGACAGTGAAGAAGGAGGAAGGTGAGGTGTTGGATGGTC
>NW_010132875.1:38888-59969 GCF_000699245.1 Pterocles gutturalis | reverse complement strand
GAATGCGTACCAGGGAGAAAAGAAGATGAAAAAACTTGTAGATTGAGTTCAAGACAGACCGACCACCGACCGACCACCGCCATGTGCAAAACAGACTCAACTCCGGGAAAATTAATGTACTTCATTGCCAATTAAAATAGATCTGGATGGCGAAGACAATCCCTAGAACACCTTCCCCTCCTTAGGCTCGACTTCACCCCTTCATTTCCCACTCCTCTCCCCGGGGGCACAGGGAAAGGGGGTCACAGCCGGGTCCTAACATCCCCTGTCTGCTCCTCCTTCCACCTTGGTCCTCCCCAGAGGCTGCCAATGGCGCCTGGAGCTCCCCCGGGCGCTCACAGGGCTGTTCTTCACCTTTTCTCCCTCAGCCCTCGCCCTGACTGAACCGCGCTTCCCGCCGCTGCTGTGGGCCTCCACTGCGGCCTCGGAACCGGCTGGAACCGGCCGCAGCGAGACTGCTCTGTCTCTTGGGCTCCAGCAGCTTTGTTCTCTGTGATAAAATGGAGTTATCTTGGGTATGATTCCAGGTGATAGTTGAGAAAAACTTCAGCAGGCCCCTGTGTTGCCCGCCCTGGTTGCGACTGGTAAGGCGTGCCTCCCTCTGAGGCGGTTGTTGCTAAAGCTGTCAAAATAGCTTAGAAAATACACGGTGCTTTTAATTAAATGGGCAGAAAGGCAAACGCTGCATTTGAGATTTATTCAAAGATGGCTGCAGCTGATAAACGACGTAAGAAGGTGCTGTTGGCTTGACAGGAGATGTCGTGCTGATTGGTCTCCCTGGATACATTTCATTTCGCAGGGGAAACGCGTTTGTAATTTTGAAGACGAGTTGCAATACAGCTGGTTAATCTGTTCTGAGTGGTTTAGTGAAGGGCCAGAACCTCAGCTGCTAGAAATTAACTTCCCTGCACTGGGGTGCAGTGCAGCCCCTCCTACCCCCCTGGGGTTAATAAAGAGCTATTTAAAGCTTTAATTGTCCCTTAATTTCCAAACAAGGAAATAAGATAGGACGACTGTCTTAATTTGTTTGACCTGACTTCTTTTTTTGTCATGTTTGGGTCAGCTTTGAAGAACCAACCTTTTCCCTGAGTGTTCCTCTTTGTGTGGACAGAAGGAGCTTGAAGACAGATAGCAGTGCCTATTCTTGCTGCTTTGATGTAATTACTTTGATTACATTACTGGTTGCCTAGAGGCAGAAGAGTAAGCTCTAGTCTCTTCAAGGGCCCGGTGTAAGTCCAGCCTCACTGAGTTTTCCATTTGTTCCCCAATATCTTCAGAGCTGGCTTTACCCCTGGGGATGATACTGAAAAGTGCTGACTTGCAAGCAGACCAGATACAGAGAGCTGAAATGGAAAAACACTCTTCCAGCCTTCCCAGTGCCTGTCTGCAGCTGGAATCTGTCTGCTCCTTTCCTGGCTGTTGTGAACCACAGCTCAATGGTGTTGGCGGGGGACCCTGTGGTATAAGGCACTCCCTCTCCCTGCCTATTGGGTTTATTTACTCTCACTGTTACAGCTAACCCCTCCTGGGGTTTTTGAAACACTCACTTGTTAGGAGCATTCTGGTCCTGGAGGGATATGTATCAGTTGTCTAAAGAAGTAATGAAATCATTCTGCAGGTGGGATCTTGTGCAGAACAGCACCAAGCAGGTGTCTGGCCCGAGGGGTACCGGCAGAAGGGCAGGGATGCCGGCACAGTGGGTTTTGCTTTCGTGCTGTAATTAGGTACAGGAAGGAAGACAAGTAAAAGCCCGTTGTTATTCTCTTCAGAGCTTACTTTTGCTAATGCAGCACAGCCTACACTTCTGACTCACTGGTCTCTGCTGAGCAGAGGACTTCCTTCCAAACAGAGCTGCTTGAGGCAGTCTGATCAAAGCAACCAGGAGTGTTTCTGGGGATAGTCAACAGGCAGATGCCGTCTAATTCTTCTTTACCTCTTTCTTTGCTTCTGGACAGCTTATCATTCGATTTTGTGAAGCAGGCAGTGAGGGAGGGAGGTCACCAGCCAGTGCTGACTTGTTTCTGTTAAGCTATTGAGTTTTCAGAGGCATCTGATTCAGGAACACCGAAATTAGAAGGTCCTAGATCATGTAATGCATGTAAGTCAGCCAAACTGGCAACGCTTCTGCACCGTGCCCTGTTTGGTTCAGCAAGAGGTATTTTTGCAATATTGCAAAGGTATCTTTGTAACTGCTATCCTGAGCTGGCTGCCTGCCTGTCAGGAGAGCAAGAGCAGGTTAATCTATGCATAGGAGGGTGAAGCTGTGAAAGGGAACAGCTGTGCCCCTCTAACTGTGCAGTATCTGTGACTTCAAATGCCTTCTGTGCGGAGGACAGTTTCAATGTGGGTATGTCTAGCAGGTACAGAGTAACACCAGTTTGTGTCAGCTGAATGTCTGTCTGATAGCTCCTATGTGTTGTTTCTCAAATGTTACCTGAACTTCTAGTTAACGAGAAGTGGAGATACCTCTAAGCTGTTATCACAGGCTTGAATACTGGAGTAATAAAGATGGGGATGGTGTGATGTATTTTCCCAGAGGAATTTTTCCTCCTGGTTCCTGTGGCAGGAAATCTTATCTGTACATTGTGAACAGCAAAACAGAGAGCCTTGCTCAGACTTTAATGTGAAATTCACTTATTTAGTCTTATAATTAGCTGTATCTGTGGGGTTGATTCTTCCCACACCTACTCTAGAAACTGGGAGTCATACACTGAGCTGCAGCAATTTAAATGTGATCTGAATCCTTCATGTTTCAGTACAGAGTAAGCCAAACTGAATGTCAGGGGCCTGATTTTAAGCTGTTAAAACAGAGGTTGTACTGAAGCAAATGCACCATTCCATAATAGGACTGGACAAGGCTTTATAACGGTGCTTATTGGAATGATCTGAAATTCCATCTTTGCTCCAGGGAATTGCAGAACTGATTATGTTACAGCAATAATAACTCCTTGGCAGAGGTCTGAGAGCACTCTATGAATATTCATTATGCCTCTTGTGCGATAGGTGAGAATAATTTGTGTTTCAGAAAGGGAAAACCAGCGGACAGGGTGGTTCCCACAATGAACCCCCAATCCTTTGATGTAATCCTTTGTTTTGAAGGATTTCAGCTCAGCACAATGCAGGGTGATGGTAGTTTTGTCTCCTTGGGGCACACTTCAGACTGCATTGATAGATATTTTGTAGGCTGTGTTGCAGGACCATCTTCACTGTGTTTACCACTGGTTTTGTGTGGGTTTACCTTGTGAAAAGGGTTTGGTCTAATTCAGAATTGAGAAAGGAATTTGAGTGGTTGTATTTCTTTTTGTATGTCTTCTTCTGGGCCAGAATGTAAAGCCAGAAGCTGATCAAATAACCTGAGATGTAGAATTCAAAATCAGATTCTCAACTACATGTGTTCTTCTGGAGTGATCTAAAGTGGAATAATTTGTAAGAACGTCTAAAACAAGATTATAGGAATTGTTTAATTTGGGTAAGTGACAAAAACACCAGTTTTTCTGAAGAGTGGGGTGTAGGAGAATGTTAGGAGGAAAAGTGTTCCTTCTGTCAGAGCTGGAAGTGGTGTATTTACTAACAGAAAAATCTGGGGTGTATTCTGTATTGTGTATTCAGTCACTGATAAGGAAGAGTCTGAGTCAAACCAAAACCAATGTTATTGACTAGGCATATTTTAAAGGCTTTGTTCCAGCAGCGTTAATAGGCACAGGTATATACCAGCTGCTCCCAACCAATATGTCTCTTTGGGGAAAATCCTCAGCTGGTGCAAACTAAGAACTATCTCCTCCAAGGATCTTCCAATTGCTTATAGCCAATGAACCTCTTCCTGGGCCATCCTCAAAAATGAGGTGTGTGTCTATTGTAATCAGTGTCCTCTAAGCTTTCTCCCTGATCCTACAGGGAGTAGGAATCTAATACTGATTAATCCCAGCAATAGAGAGCAGCTGTCTTGTATATGCTGAGTTTCTACACTGGCCAGTAAATATTGGACGACATACAAAGGTGTCGGTCCCTTGCCCCTTTTTCACCTACTCCTTGTCACAAATGAGCCCTCAGCATGGAAGTTCAGATAGGAGCTGCGCTGATCTTCACTCTGCTCATCCATCTCCGGGGCAGGAGGTTAATTTGGGTAGCCAGGAGAATAAATACAGACTGATGGACATATTTGAGGAACTACTCTGGCACTGGAAATATGCTAGCTGCTGCAAGCACTGTTTCTTGCCATTCCTTTCACTGTGTTTCCAGTTTGCAGAGCACAAGATTCAGCAGGTATGTAAACCTGCAGTGTGGGGAGAGTGGCCGTGGAGCAGGCAGGAGGCTGAGCACCCACAACCCTTGTGATCCACAGCATCTCCCCCCAGCTGAAATGGCTCATTTACCATATGCTTGTACTCGGCTGTGGTACCAAACGTCTGAAAAGCAAGAGAAGAGATAACAAGCCTGTAGAGCTATGGAGAGGAGCATAGCGACATGTGAGAACTAACAAAACCTGATGAAAAATTGATTTAATGCCTGCCATACTGCCTTTGTTCCTGTAAGTCCTCACAGAGTATCCCTTTATAGTAGTATTCATACCGCTGTTCCCCAGGGATAAATGCCAAATTTCTCTAATGTGCTCTGGATTTGAGTCTTTGCTCAGAACTGAACTCTGATAATGAAGGCTAGACTTTTATTCTTTTTTTTCCCAGACATTGTCAGGAATTGGGATTTTATGCTACAAAAGCAAATGTTCAGAGTACACCAGATTCTTAAAATAGGTGGTGCTGGAATTAAGCAGCAGGTATCACCTCTTCTAGAAACTTCCTTTGTAATGTCAGCAACTTAAATCCTGATTTGTAAACTGTCCCAGAGAGGTTTCTGTCTTCCATGGCTTTCGGTGACTTTCTTTAACTGTAAAATGGACCTCATCATCTTCCACTCCTCCCACCCATCGCACCTGTAATTCTTTGACCTGTTTAGCCTGGTCTTTCTTTGGGAGAGCAATTGTTATTGCTGGAAAGGTCCTTTCTCAGCAGTTTAGGGGTGAAAAAGGCCTTACTGTGACGAGGATTGAGTCTTCAGTGCTATACAGCACCCAGAGCCTTGCAGTGCAGATCCTAGCTGGTCCTCTGGTGTAGCGGGAGCATCTGCAGGCTTGGCAACTAAAATATCTTCACGTGGAGAAGCTTCTCAGATTAGTGCAATTAGGAGGTAAGTTTTTCATGCCCTGGATAGAAACAGTCTTTGGGTAAGAGGGAGTTTTTAAGGAGAGGTTTTGTTAGACTGGGCTATCACTGTTATGTAACTTTACGTATTACAGCAGCATGACTCTACAGTTCTGTTACATCTCTCTGCCGGTTACAACATTTTATTACCCTGTGGATGCCAGGGTTGGGAGATAAGGTTTTATTGATTGCTATTACAGAAAGCTGATGTTCAGCCCGTTGAAAGTGGTTTCAAAGAAAACTCATTTTGCTGATGCATGGGTTTGGGTTTTTTTTGCCTTTAATCTGATCTCAGCCTGGTGTGCTCATGCTACGCTTGAACACTGCAAGAAACCTTCGTATCGAGTTGGTTGGTGTCAAGGAATTCACATAAATAACACTTGAAGTTTTTGTTATGACAGTAGGTGAGGGAATCTGGCATGAGATATTGCGTAGACTATGGGAAAAGGTAGACAGGAGGGTTGACACGGCAATTTTTACATTTTCAAAGTGAACTTGAGTTAGAACATCACACAAATAGAATCAAACTTGTGCTGCAGAATGTGAGATTTGAACACTAGGCAGAAAACCTCCCCACCATCGCACATTGCCAAATTCAGAACTTGCCAGGCTTTCCAGTTAGTCATAGTAATCTTCGAAGTGCCTTTAGTTATGAGCTTGCAGATCATGTGAAACAATTGCTCTGAGTGTCTACAAAATGGAAGAGATTTTTAAAAATCTGTTTTTCTCAGATTCTCAGTCTTTCTCATTTGCTTTCATGAGGCAGGAAAGCAAGTACAAAATAAGGAAAGAACAGAATTTTTTCTCTGAGAAAACATTTCTGGCTGCAAATTAAAAGAATGTCTATTTTCAGATCATCAGTTTTGTTTCAGCACATTGTGGTGCTACATATGAAATGCAAAGTTGACCTAGATGTAGGTCTAGATTCAGAATTTCACTGTTTTATTTGGAGAGCAGTAGGGAACATGAGCGTTTTCTAGGGAAAAAATCTTGCAAGACTACTGATGTTTCACGTGTTTTTCTGATAAAGCAGGAAAAATCACATGGGAGGCGTAAGTGGTAAGTAAAAAAAAAAAGGAAAAAACTCAGGATAAAATACTAATACGAAACATCTCAGCAGCCCTCAAATCTCTCTGCTTCACTCAGGTCTGAATCCAGAGTCTTGATGGACAACACCCTCTTTTTGAAAGCAACAGTGTTTTTAATATTTGTATCCTTGGGGGTTTGCAAAATTGAGATGGAAATGATGCAGAGAAGCCCTTGAAATTAAAATTTCAAGCTCTACTCAAGCCTACATGTTAGGAAAGCAAAGTGCATTTAGAAAGAAATTACCCGGAGCCAAAGAAGTGTGAATAAGCCTGCCTCAGTCTGATTTATAAAAGCATGACCTGACTTCATGGTAAGCTGTTTGCTCATGCTGGGTGCTGTGGAGGGGACTCTAGTGTCATTGTGTTCACTTTGTCTTGGTTTCCCTGTTTGTGCAGTAGGGCTAAAGATACTGTTATACCATCTCCTGGAGTATACAATTAGCTGCTATATAAATGGTAAAATGGACAAGTAATATAATTATACAGGAGTTGCCTAATTAAATTATTATATCTCATTTCAAGATGGAGTATTTACATTAATATGAAAAGAAAGCTGGATTAAATATCCAAAAAGTCCAAGCTCTGTAAAAAAGGCTATAGGGTGCTTGCACAAATGTGCTTTCTAAAGCCAGTCTTCAGTATTTAAAAAAATGTTGGCCATGTGGGAGAAGGAAGGGAAGAGTAGCAGGAACATATGTGTTTCCACCCAGAGAGAGAACTTCTGCTCTCCGCTCCAGCAGGCTTGCTGCCAAAGCAGCTCGGCTGATCTACATTTTATCTGCAATGCATCAGTAGTTTGTGCAGCCCGGTTTTGGCACTATTCTGATTGCCTGTGCATAGATGCAACCTCACCAGCCCGCCCCAACAAAATGCTGCATTCATCTGTATCTCTTGGATTGCTGTGTGTCAGCCAAGGGATGCTTTCCTGTGCTGAAATTGCTGTGTTCTAGAAAAACCAAAGGGCAGGCATCTTCACCTGAAGGAAAACTTTTTGTGTTGAGGTTATCTGGAAATTACAATAGCTAAGAGGAGACACTTTATCTGTAGAAGTGCTCTTAAGATAGAGCACAGAAAAGGGAAAATGAAAGGCTCCCCAATGCATCAAGAAGTCCTTGGATTGCCCTGTTTTACGTGGTTTGCAGGGATAAATGTCAATCTTTGGTTGATGCTTTAGCGCACCTAAATCTGCTGCCAGTGAAACGCTTTGTTCTCATCTGTTTTGCGTAAGGTATGTCTGCATTGCTGTTGAGAGATGGAAATGCAACAGTGTGGAACCAACCAAATAAGCTGCGTTTTTAGGGTAGGTTGGCTCTGGGAATTGATGAAACTGTAGCTTGAGGACTTAGGGTAAAAGTTAGAGGTAGAAAATCATAAGGCATCTCTATCTGATATCCTGTATCTTGTATTATATCATTATGCTGCTGGAAGAATTTTGCCCCCTGGCTCATCAGGGTTAAATTTTGCTGGTAGATATTAATCCCTAATTACAATGTTTTGCATAAACCAAAAGTAAGAGTGTGTTCAGCTGTTCCCCACAGAGGAGGGATGAGGTGTAAAACAAGGAATGGAACCCTGGTGGGCTTTCAGTGGCTGTAACACCAAACGGTGCAGCTCTCTGCTTTCTCCGTGTGGCTTTGCTGCTTAGCACTGTGAAGAGCCTGGAAGCTGTTGAACCGCCTTTAGGAAGCTGACCTCCTCCTTCCCACCCAAGGTGTTTAATGAGGATATAGAAAACTGAGAGTTTCAGACCAGCTCCTGGGGTATGATGTGAGAAAATCAGACTGCTGTAGTGCTACTCGGGGCTGTTCCAAAGGCAGTGTTGTGACATCCCAGGAATTGGATCTTCAGGACTCTTCAGCAATTCAAAGCCAAGCTGAAATTAATGGCAAAGGACCCTGAAGATCAAAAACATTTAAGACTTATTAAGATTTATAACATTATGATATTAAATATGCTTTTTGCACAGTTAACATTTTTCCTGACTGGAAGACTTAATGACTGACTTCAAGGTTGTTCATTAGGTATCTCTGGAGATGGAAGAAACAATAAGAGTGATTTAACAAGATTAAAAAAAAAAAAAAAAGCAGCAGCAATAAATTTGAACATTGTCTAGATTTCAGCTATCATATATTGTGGAGATAATGGCATATTAATGCACAAATCAATATATAGAATTAAAGCCAAATTCCCAGTTAGATTTCTCAAAGCTCCGGGAACCTTAACCCTGTTTTTTCTCTCTTCTTAGAGAAAGAGTAAGGCCTGGTGGAAGGAGGGTGTTGAATGTCCTGCTGGTATGGCTTCTCTCGTACTTAGCAAATCTGTTTTCCTCAGAATTATGTCAGGAAATCAGCATTTTGTCAACACACGGATATGGCAATGAAAAGTGCGACTCCTCTGTTCAGAGCCTTAGCCGTGTATCTTGCCGTGCAAATCATTTTCAGATTGATGCTGGCAGCAGAGCTATCATTTAGCTCTCATTTGATTAAATGGAGCACATCTGAGCAAGACATGAAGCAGCTTAAATAAGAATCGGTGGAGAACAGTGTCCTCACGCATGGCTTCCAATCCCCTCTTCTGCTGAAAGCAGTTCATGTTGGGCCAAGATGTCCATTTTGGGCGATACGGCTCATCATTGCTCTAAGTGCTTAACTGTTTATGACTAAACTGCTCCTCTGCTGTGTCCCTAAGTGGGTGCAAAGGAGGTAAAGCGAGGGACCAGACAGTGGATGGGAATTATGCAAGCTTTGTCTAGCCTCAAAGCGCCAGAACGGCATCAGCAGCTGTGGTACCAGTGACCTGTCTCGGGCTGTTTGCGTGGTATCTGCTTATGGGCTCTGCTGCTGGTTTTTGACACGGCATGCATCTAGAAATTCTGAGTTTGAGAAACGTGTCTTTGAGCCGTCTGTACCACTCCCACCTGCTACAAATTTTTGTCCTTTACCTGAGCAAGGAAAGTGGCCATCAGATGGGACAAGCTCAGTGGTGAGGCCTGGGAGACTTCCTTCTGAAAGAAACTCTAAATAGGCTGGGTTTGGGATATGGATGCCTTGCTCAGAGCTTCTCTTCTTACCCCAAACCAGCACCCCGCTAATTCACATCTGTTTCTCAGTCCCTGCTACAAAAAATAGTCTCACTCCAGGGTTACCTCACTTGGAGAATGCGGCCACCTGTGTGCTGAGCTGCCTGTTGCGCTGGAGCTCCCCCAGCCCGGCTTATTCTTGCCTTGGAGCTCTTCCTGCTTTTAGTGTTATTGCTCTGTTTGAGCCTTTTAATTGTAGGAAAAGTTTAAATTGTAACAGTAGATGGCACTCTGTCAATCCTCCTTACAGCACATCGTGCTGGGCGTAGAAGGAGCTGGAAGTGAAAGGTGTTTTGGGATCCTAGAAAAGGGTGCTAGGAAAGCGCACGTAGGCTGGGAGGAACTACTGAAGGCTCTGCTGTGTCTGTCGTCACCTGGATGACCAGCTAGGTGTGCTTTGGGGAGAGCACCAGTAGCAGCGATCAATATCCTCAGGCTCAAAATAGTCCTTTGCTTTCGATGCAGTGCGTCTTTGTGCTTTGCCTGCTCATCTGGGCAGGGCAGCGAGTTGAAAAGCCCTGAACAGTGCGGTCTGCTCGTATTGTGTGCGTGTGCTGTGGCTTTCTGTAGCACTTCACGCGAGCTCATTCCTCCAGGACAGCTACTTTGTGCTATTTCAAGAAGATTCTTGCTCTGCCTCTTCATTTTGAGGTGGTTGTTTTTTGTTTGTGTGTTTTTGTTTTTTTTTTCTTCGTAGAAGAAATAAAGCCTTTCAAACTGAAGCCATATGGTTTGTGTTTTTGTTTTTTTTTTCTTCGTAGAACAAATAAAACCTTTCAAACTGAAGCCATATGGTGTTTTTTTTCTTGGTACCCATAAAACTGAATCCATCTTTATCCTATGTGAAGCAGGATGAATGCCCTTTCAGCCCATTGTGAATGATTTCCCATTTGTTTTTTGTAGCAATGCCAAAAATGGGCTTGTAGTTAATTGTACAAGCCTCTGTACAACACCCTCAGCACACATTTTACATCCAAACCTCTTTCTCTGCTGATTCTGCGTTTGTTCTCAGCCGTGTATCATACGTGTTTAACAGGAAAATCTCTATAGTGGAATTAGGAGGCGTGATGAATTCATCAGCCCTTTGGTTTTCTTAAAGTTAGCAACACTAGTCACTGAAAAAGCACCAAGTCAGCATTGCTGCAGTGGCCTTAACAATGGGTAAAGGAAAATCTGATTATAAATGGGATGGTTGGTTAAACCCTGACTCTTGTTTAGCATCTTTTAACACTCTCTCAGAGATTTTCCATCATGTCTTTACACTGAGCTTTCCTTTACTCTATAGAAAAGGAGTTCTTCAGGGAATCTTTAAATAACTATTGATGGCAGCAGTTTTCTCACGGTTTGTCACCACTTCTTTATGAAAATGCTACAAATGGGAGAAATCTCTTATTCTACCTAAATTTCAGAGACTTCAGATAATGACGTAAAATTGTAGATATTAGTGTTCTATTTTCTTTTCCAGGAGATGCTTTTAATAAGCAATGTGGTGAAATATCCAGGGTCAGATATTTCCTGAGGGTTGAGATAGTAATTTGCAAAGGTTTCTCAGCTGGGGGAAACTGGCATCAGTGAAACATTTCTCATTGGAAGGTGAGAGACTATGATGGGGTTTCTGCCAGATGTTTTGGAGCTCATTTGCACACTCTCAAGGGGTAGCCAGGGAAAATTCCTGCAGGAGATGAAAAAGCTGAAGGAAGTAGAAATCAGGCCAAAGTCTGCTTTGCAAGGTGATAATCTATAGTCACCTGGCCTGATGAATAGAATTTAGTTAATGGGAACAGAAACTATGCTCGTGAGCGATAGTCGGTGACCTTCAAGGACAGAATGAAGGTAGTGTTATGCCCAAAGCATTCTATTTGCACTGTTCAAAGCTGCTTCCCCCGCCTAGTGCCTCCAGAAAGTCCTTATCACGCTCTGTGAATATTTTATGTTGAGTTTGATAGACTTCAGTGGCCATGTCTGGCATGTGGTGGCCATTCAGAGGGACCTGGGGAACAGTGTGCTGTAGTTAGTGGGCGTTTCTGTGTATCTAGTTGTTCTCTTGCTACCCAGCAGAAATGAAAAGGCTGTGTTTGTACAGATTATAATTCGGAATGATACGGCATATTCTTTCTTAGATGCCAGAGAAGATGTATATTCCACTAAAATCTATTCAAAGTTAGTCTGTATAAGATCTCATACTGTTGTCTGGAGGCTCCTGTTTGAAGAGGTAGTCAAACATAATGGTGTTCTTTTTCCTCCCTGTAATGTGATGTATTTGCTCCATTGCTATTTCTTCTGATCTGTCAAAGCATGATCTTATGTTCCTTTCCATCCTGTTAGCTTCAGCAATTGACATCTAAGGATGATGTGGAAACAATTATAAAATGGTAATGGGGAGCCTTTGGTATGATTCAAAGAAGATATTGTCCTGTGTTCCCTTGGTAATGAGAATGAGTGGCTGTAGCTAATAGACTTCTGGAGCATTAAGGTCTAAGCACATTATAATGGACCGTAGACTTTCCCTTTCTCACGTGACTCCCATAATGTATGTTAGACTTAATCCCAATACAAAAAATAATGTAGCCCTTAATGCAGTAATACGATTACACGGCTAACTCCCAGAGACAACCAAGCTAAATCAGTACAGGCTATCCAAGTCCTTATTCCCACTTCATGTCCCATTATCTCCCTAAAATGTCCAAACATGCTTTTTATGTTTTATGTATGCTGACTCTTGTTCTGCAACATCAGTATAGAGTACACATATGCATCTGTATTTTTATATACGAAAGATGGTTACTCAGTACTGCATTTCAGTACTCATTGTATGGTGTTCTTTAGTTTGCTTAATACTTCGTAAATGTGGATGAACAACTTCAGTACAGAATTGCTGAATTTGGTACAATTTTGAATAAATATACATGTACTACATTATCCCTCTTCCTGCTCTACACCCATGGATAAACCTTGCAGAAATCTGTTTATCCAACTCTCAATAATTTAAAGTCAAAGTGTCAAGAAATGTATTAGTCTGCTTATGCATTTTTAAAAAATCTTTATACTGCATATTTAGGTCATTATGCAAAGAGATATAAAAATTAATTTAAGGGAGTTTTTTTGAGTATTTTGATTTTATTCCTGTTTTACATTTAGATCGCTTCTTGGCAGATAGCAGATGGCTGTTTATTCTTGAGAGCATTTGTTTCACTGGCGCTGCTGATAAAATTACTGAATTGATGAACCACAATATCTGTCACTTGAAGATATCAAAAAATGCTGTGTGGACCCATTAGCACTCACTGTGGGTAAAGTGAGTAGCCAGATAGGAATTACCATATTGATCAGAGCGGTGCTTCAGCTAGTCCGATACCCTTGCTCTGACTGTGGTCACTATCTGCTGCTTCAGCAAAAAGTGGAATAAGTCCTTTGAGAAATATCTGTCCAGTGACTTGCTCTCAGGAAAAGCTGCTTCCTGACACTTACTTATCTATTCTGTTTCTAAGCCAGGTAGGAGTTATGTCCACTTTAATACATGTGTAACTGATATAAATCTGAATGGCTTTGCTGTCCGTGTATACAGCTACATCTTTGGAATCCTGTTGAGTTATCACAATTTTTCTCTTTATCAGTTTCACCTTTGCTATTTTCTTGTTTTAGGATGGCTGTTCGAGTCTCCAGGGCAAGCATCCTGGATCTGTGGTGCTGTAGCTAGAGGGAATAATCATATGCACATAATCAGTGAGGGGCTGCTTCGCACGGGGCTGAGGAGTTCAGTCGGTGCCCAACGCCAAGCAGAGAAAAGCGATGGTCAAACCAAGGGCACTGCAATCAGATAATTGATTGTAGGGGTGAAGAATGCAGAAATCTGCTGCATTGGCAGGACTGGCCCAGGGTACAAATTTTTTCACGCAAGATGTTTTTTAAAGTAATACAGTTAATTGAGATATTTTAACCTTCTTCCCTGACAAACGCAGTTGTCATTCATTATTTAAGCAGTGGCCTTAGAAACATGACTTTGCTGTAGAAAGTAAATAACACACCCCTTTCTTAATGAAGGTTAAACTGCCTTCTGATGGGAAAGGTGGACCTTCTGAAGTTTTATAAAATCTTTGTTGGGGAAGAGTCTGAGTTAAGAGAGGGCGGGGACTACTGTATATACATAGGTCTTACTGAAAACTGCTTTATATCCACGCCATCCAGTGCTGTCAGTCTTGTGCATCTCCACTGCTCTTGAATCCTCTTCACATGGGGGGAGAATTTTACTTGTGTTGTAGGAAAAGAACATAATCTTCCATATTTGAAGGCAAAGCATGTGCATTTTTTCTAAGGAAATGTTCCAAGAGCTTGTTATAAAGAAGTTATCCTGGAGCAAGATGGGATATGAATCTAACAAAAGAGCTATTTCAGAATGGATCTGAGCAAATAACCTCACTTGAAAATTTAAACCAGAATAATTTGGCCCAAAGCAATTTTGAAGGAGATTTTGCTAGTATGCTGCTTTTTTTTTTTTTTCCAGAATGAATTTCCAAAAGGGACCTAATCTACAAGAGCTGTTGGGTTCTGGTACTTTCCTTTTTTCCTGCAAAGATCGGCTTCGTTCCTGGGCAGTGTGAACTGAAATGGATGTGTTGATCTCTATGCAGGCTGAAAAGGTGTAATCTTAGTAACTAGATGCTCATAATAATCCACTTAGTGGTGATACTTATGAATGGAAGCTCTTGCTCTTAGAACAGCATAGCTGTCGAATGCTGATAAGGACATTTGGGAGATGATGTTGATTGCAAACTGCTCCTCTGAGTTATTCCACCATCTTAAGAAATGGATTTGGAAAAGATCTTGAGTGAAACTCTAGTCCTCTCCACTTTCTCTTTTCTGCTTATACTAATTACTCTCAATCTAGGGCTTGCTTTGTCCAGCTTTAGTGTATCTTAAGTATACTTGAGAACAACTTTTTAATATATTTTGGCGTATTACCATGAAATGGTTGTAAAAGGTGATGTGTGAGTGTCAGAGGTGTAGTAAATCTCCAGATTTACTTAATCAGCTTTTGGCCGGCTTCTGCTTTGCTTGGACCCCTTGCATTATTGATAATAAAAGCTCAGCACTGCATATTAAAAACAGAAGATGGAAGGCTTAGCGGCAGGAAGGTTGGAGTCAGCTGAAAATAAATGTGACTTTACAGCTCGAAATGGCAATTCCACCATTCTGCTACTCCAGTCTGTCACACCAGTTTTATACAGTGCAAACAGAGTTCAGTTTTCTGTCATGAATCTGGAGGAAGGGCACAGGGACAGACTTGAGAGATTGATTTTTAAAAAAACCCGACAAATATAACAAAAAAAAAAAAAAGAGCAGAGTTCAGGAGCATCAGTAAGTTCTTCATGACTGTGCTGAATAGATGGCTTTGCCTGGAAGCATCGGTACTTGGCATTTTGCCTGGCTAGATCTCACACACATTTGAACTGACAAAACAATACCTATTAACTATCACAAATGGGCTTATTTTCTGGAAAACAAAATGTATTCTCTGAAAGTCATGTAAAAAAAAACTGTCGCGTGTAGGTTGGGGGTTGATTAGGGTGGGATAACTCCCATGGGCTTCCATGCTTGGAAATAAAATGAAAACCTTTTATTGAGGATTGACTGCTACACTGCTGAACAAAACCTGATGCAATGAAATGCCTTAAAATGCCATAATAGCTGCTTTGACCTGAGTGCTGTTTTTGTGATCTCACGTGGCATTTCAGCAACTCTGGCTGTGTATGGGCTCTTGCATTGAGGTGGGTATCCCCGTAGCCAAGTTAGGCAGTCGTACATGAAAAGCAGGGTTACGTGTAAGGCTGCCTCTTGCTTTCCTTGTAGGTATTCTGTTCTCTGCAGTAAGACCAGGGCTTTGCATAAGATGAGGGATAAAGTTTTTGTGAGTCATTTCACTTTAAAGTTTTTAGGTACAAAAGAGATTTTTCAAAGGCACATTTTCCTCAGGTAATGTTTTGGTGCTCTGTTCTCCTTTGGTAGGTATTTGTACCTGAAAGAACTTAATTTCTTATTTTCTATCTCTCCTTGACTTCATTGTCTCATGTGTGAACTCTCTCTGCATCTTTGAAAAGAAGACTAAGCTCTGTGGACTTGTATGATACCTTGCCAAAGTAAGAGCTGTTCTTACTGTCTGTAGCCTTCCTTCTGAAACAAATGCGTTTGTTTTCTGAGAAGAGGGTTGTGCCTTTTTAGTTGACAGTGCACTGCATTGAACGTGGAGCAAAGCATCCATGAATATTCAGCTATATAATGCTTTGATGATGTGGAATGATGCAAATTACTGTCACAAGCTGGGTAACAGGGGGTGGATTTCTTGCTTAGCAGCCTAAAGGGATCTTTCATAGAGCCACTCTATATATTGAATCAGGCCACAATGGAACGGATATCTTTGCTAGAGACAAAAAAAAAAAGCTCATCTTTAACTGGCCACTTATTATCTGCAAATGGAATCGTTCTTGGTTTATCAGAACTCTCCTGGGATCAATGCATCAATGAAAAAAAGTGTCAGGTCTTCTAGGTTCGTATGAGACACTGCTGCAGCTAATTGAGGCTAATGTCACTGCAGAAACTCAGCACAGCAGGGTGTGTGTGTGTGCCTGAAATGGGGAGGGCTGGTAATTTCCTGCAGTATCTGCCTGCGATGTCCTTGTACCCTTGTACAGCTGCTATAAATAACGGCAACAAGAGATCTCCCTGTGTGCAAATTGCGTGGTAACTTCCAATAGCACAGAGAGACAACTCGGTTTCTTCTGAACCCTAATGCTTCAGCATTCTTTTGGTCTTAGTCAGCCTTAAACTAATTGCAGTTTGCAATTTAGGATACAGGTCATGCCCGAGAGCTGGTTGGTACCCAACAGATGAAGCTGGGACTTGATGCATGTGGAAGCCTTCTGTTTTTCTTTAGTACACTTCAGAGGCTGGACTTCAGCTGGCAGAACCGACTACGATGCTGCTATGCTGCTGAATAGCATCAGTTTACGCCTGCAGAAAATGAATCTCTTTGGCTTGTGTTTAGTGAGATTTGGGGAAGTGAAAGCAGTGCTGAGACTCGAGGTGATCGTTCAGGGGCCACAAGCAATCTTCTGGTTTCATATGCCTGAGCAAATCTTCAAAAAAAAATCTGATTTCATAATAAAGATTTAATTAATGCACTTGTTAGTTGCATTGGGAAAGTAATTTTTGAGACATGTGGAGCACAGAAGGAGAAAGAAGCTTTTAAAAAACGCATGAGGAGCCAAAGCTGCAGAAACAGAATTGCCGTTTAAGAAGAAAAACAGAGTTACCCTATGGTGTGTTGTGAAGTAGTGCATGTTGCTGTGTCCTTAAGAGGTGATTTGATATATGATCTCTAAACTGTTTTTCTACCCCAGCACAGCTGAAAGGCAGGATACATGCCCATGAATCATGCATTAGCCTTTTTTTTAAAAAAAAAAAAAAAACAAACAACTCCTTTACCTAAGTATTGTTCTGGGATGCTAATGGCTATGTAGGACATCCTGTAGTAAATCTGCACTAAATTTTCTTTTAAATTAATTGTGTGACTCCTCCATTCATTGTAATTAGAAGGTTAAAACACAATTTCTTTCTTCTGGACATCAAGTGGCTGCCCTGCTCCAGAACTGAGATAGAGATGGTTAAATCTGAGTCGAATAAACTTTCAAAAAATCACAGCTTGCTCTTGCATTGCCTGCTAAATTCTGCATCTTTTCTCCAAATAGATGTCCTGTTCCCCACTGCTGCCACCTACTCTCTTGGGACTGATGCTGTGCTTGTTCAGTGCCCCAGGCGCTGCCTCCTCCCTCTGCCAGTGCAGGTTTGTGTTGTGAAGTTTGAGTCTTGTATAAAGGAAGGGCAGCAGATTGTGCTGCCTCCCGTACCCTGATTTGGAAGCATAGGGAACGGAGCATCTTAGCTGTAACCAAGTCCTGGGGTGAAGACATGCCCTCCTGTGCTTGTGATCATAGTGGAAGCCTGCAGAAGAATAGATGGATTTAAACAAGTGACTCATCCTTTTTGTTTGAGGGTTTCTGAAAAGAGTGATTTAGGAAGATGAGATCCATGGATGTTCCCTGTTAGGATGAGTCACTTAAGAGAATTAAAGTAGGATTTGCAAAAGCAGCTAAATAATAGTATTTTTCACTGCGGAGACATGCTACACTGATTAATTTCATTGCATGATCAAAAAAAAAAAATATCACTCTCCCCAAATAATAGTTAGAATCTGGAGTGTCTTAATGTATGAGGAAGGATCAGTTAGATTTGCTGACCTTTCGATAAGAGAGCTCACAAAGATAATTTCACAGGCAATGCCACTAGAGAGGGATTTGGTGACAAAGGTTGAGAGCGAATGGGGATCTTGAAGTTCAGAATATATGGGGTGGAACACAGTGGGTATAGTGCCGTTCAGGTTTATGCTCCAATTTCACCTTTATGTGTGTGACTGAGAAGCGATGACACGGCATTTTGCTCTTCTCAGTGCCTTATTGTACAGTTGGTGGAATAAATTGTCTTTCCAGAAGAAATCCTGTCATCATTAATAGATAGTAAAGATGCATTAGTAATTACAAGGATTAATTTTTCGGATTTATGCAGAGATGTTTCAGTTAGCATTTGCAGCTGCGTGCTATTGTGCTAATTGTGCTGTAATTTTGTTTCCTGTGAAATGGCTGAGCCCCACCAGACCACCCTGAATGTCAAAGTTCAGGAAAAAATTTGGACGCGCTTATTGCTAGGGCTGTGCTCACATCTCTACAAAACGTGTGATAATAATAGAAGCGAAGGACTGATACTTGTACGGCTTTCCCAGGATGCCCTGTGTTTATCTGTCTCTGCTGGGTGGTTTCTGCCCGCCTGGCTGACGAGGGCTCAGCCCTGTTCATTTTCTCAGAGGTATCGCGCACCCTCATCTCGCTCTGCAGCTCGGATCAAGCCGGTGTTAGCAGACCTACTCAGACCCCAGGAGCACCTTCACCCGTGTCTCTTCAGAAGCACGCTTCGTGCCCTCTTCCAACTGCATTTCACTCGCGTCATCAGCTGCTTGCCAGGAAAGCTTGGGCTGTGAAGCAAGTCCAAGGCAGGTCCCTGTGGTATTACTCTGAGCAGTGTCTGAAGTGTGAGCAAGGAGAAGAAAATGGAATGAGAACAAAACCTTCCTCGCTTCCTTTTCCTTGGCCTCTTTTCCTTTGTCATCATTTAAACTGATGTTATGATCAGGAGCTGTAATGAAAGAAAAAGTTGTTTGTAGAACGGTTGTTTTCCAAATGTGTATAATTTCCACGTGGGTACAAATGCTGAGTCCTAAGCAATTCCATCTAATGATCATTGAAAACCAAACATCTTACACAACCCCAATGTATTAAAAAAAAAAAAAAGCAAACTTTGGGAAAGATTAGCTTCATAGCCTGAGTCAAGCTGCTGCAAAACATTAATGCTTTAAAAGATGTTTCTGTTGTTAGTTTTCATGCTAAATAATAAGTCATTTGGATTTGATTATGCATTCTATTTATGTGTTCATTCAAACAATTATTAATTTTGAACTACAGTCAATTACTTTCTCATTTCATTTTACTTTGCATGGTTGCAAAAATGCTGTTATTGCTTGTTTCAGTGAATGTTACAGATTACATTTTTCTAGGCAAAGACATGCCCATTAATCTTATCATTTAATCCTGTAAAATGTTTATATGAAGGTGCTCAAGTACCAGCTCCTGGAGTCCTGGGGCAAGAAATTGAGATTGTGAAGCAGACAGCAGGAGCTGCTCTGGGAGGTCACTGCTGTGCTTCCCGTACTGTTATTTTGGGGCTCGTTGCTTCAGTAACTTTAGAATATGAAAGCTCCCGTTAGAGTTTAATAGAAACTTTATTTCAAAGTTATTTGTTTATCAAAAGTCACTTCCATCACTCATTTCTCAAAATGTCATTTTGTTTAAATTTATACTTTTAAAATACCAAAGAGCATTGTTGTGTTAAGAGACAGGATCGTTTAGAATGGGAATATTTTGAAGAAAATATTTTCTCTTTGTTATTTGACATAAAAACACAACAAGAAATTAGTTTTTGCTTCTACCTACATTTTTTTTCAGCCAAGATGGGAAGGTCCGAAATTGCTTACTAAGGCAGGATTATTATTTCCACTTCATACCTCTGGTGCTTGCTTGAGACCGTAGAGGAGTGTGCGTGGTAAAGCTGGGAGCTTGCTGAGTGTCTCCTGTATCTCTGTACAGCTCAGTGTCTGCCTTGCAGCACTAACAATACAGTGCTCTTCAGGGGCAGCCAGAAGCTGATTGCTGCGTCCATCTCTACAGCATCCAGCTGCGCTGTGAATGAGGGTGAAGGATGCAATCTGCTATCCTGATTAACACGGGTTCTGGTGGTTTAGTTCCAGAGAAAATGTTCCCTTTAGTCTTAAGATTTGGAGGGGATCATCGGAGGAACTCGGTGTTATCTACAATAATCCAGTCAATGAGGAATGCTTCCTGCATTAGCATCAGCCCAGCCTGGGGACAGTCATTTCTGGGTCTCTGAAAGGCTCGCTTTTGTGCCTCTGCACACGATAAAATTATATCCTCATTAACTCTGCGGGGGATGTCTTATTTAGGTCAGGATGTCAGAGATGATGTATAGCCGTGTTAGCTCCTAGCTTTGTCCTTAGGGCTCTTATTGCTTTTTTTGATCAAAAGGTTTGTAGTTCTCCAATGGAAGAGTAATCTTTTGGGAAGCCTGATGAAAGCGTGCGACTCTCTGTGGCTGGCAGGGATATGGCTGGTGCCACATTTGGCTGCCTTTGATTTCTTATCCTGAGGGATCAGATACCCATTCATAGCAGGCAGACCTGAGCAGACCTTGTCCTAGCGCTGCTACTGCTGTTGCGAGCTGCCTCCCATCCTTTGCTTATCCTCTTTTCTGTCTCCTTTTATGCTGACAAGGCACCGCAGGGGCTGTGGCAAAGGCACCTGCCAAGTGCACAAGTGGGGGCAAGCTCCCAGTCCTGGTGAGTTTACCATCTTCCCCTGCTCAGACAAGGAGCTCACTGTGGGTGGGAGTATAGCAGAGGTCTGTTTCTTGTTCTTCTGAGCTGGAAACAGTAAAATGTCTTTGCCATAATTATTCCTTATCTTATAAAACCACTGCACTTTTTTTCTAGGAGCACTGGATGCAGGGTGGTGAGAAATAGCATCATAATCTTGTGTTTTCTAGTGGCTTCATTGCTTGCTGCTTTTTAGTTTAATATTTGTCTCTTTGCTCTCTTATGAGAAGAGATTTCCAAGGCTTTACAAGTGGAACCAAAGTCAAGAGTTTACTAAATGCACTGTCCTTTCCCATTATTTCCATGATGAACCAGTTTCTGCTTGTCCTGGAAGAAGTGTCGGCGATGGTTATTTTGGCCACAGAGGTTTCGTCAGAAGCATCTTCCTCGAGCTGCAGCTTTACAGCTGGAGTACCCAGCCCTTTAATTAAACACCCATCCTCGTAATCAAATGCTTGGCTTTTGGAGATGTCACCTTGTGTAAGTTGATTAGATTTTACTCTGCTAGAGGATGGAATCAATTTTTCTTCTAGTTGTTTGCTAAGAGGTTTTTTATTAATAACGCAAATGGAAATTTGACTTGGAAGGTCTCCTCGTATGGATCAGGTTCTTCTTGCCAAGTCTATGTTCTTGGCTCTGTAGCTGAATCAGTGATGACTTTTGCTC
>NW_010132875.1:26608-38868 GCF_000699245.1 Pterocles gutturalis | reverse complement strand
TTTCTTGTGCCAGTTTCTCACTGCAGAATGCAAGCAGCTCTTCCCTAAACCCAAATCCCTTTGTTACTCTCGGGTAACCCAGCTTGCTGGCAGTGAGGGCAGCATGTGTAGATGGGGTGGTGGGGTCCATCCTGGAAGATTTGCTGAACTTAAGAGTTCAGGTTACACAAGTCAGACTTGAGAAAACATGCAAATACATTGGAAAACCAAACTTTGACACTTAGAAAGCAAGCGAGGTTTCCTAGGGTAAAGGCAAGCCTGTCTGGATTAAGTGGCTCTGACATATTGCGTGACTGCCTCTTTCTAGAGCTCTGACTCATTTATGCAGTAAAACATTTATGTTTTACAGCAGCAGGGCATGTTTGCGTAGGTGAAGTAAAATTGCTCAGGTAGAAAATGCTGCTCTGGGCTTCTGTCCCCTGTAGGCAGCAAATCTGTGTGCAGATGCTCAGCACGGACGCTTGAGAAGCCTCTGCGTTTGGTGCCTGCTCAGCTCGGGGGATGTATAATTGATGGGGATGTGTGTCCCTGCTGCAGGCTCCTAGCGGGGCTCCCGTACATTAATGCATTATCTTCCCAGGGCTCAGGGGCTTTGGATTTCTGTGCATGTGCAGGTTATGTGGGGTAAATCCGCAGTGTCAGCTATTCAGTGTACGTGGTTATCCTGCGGTAGATGTGCGGTAGCGTGTTTTCTTTCACTGGGGAGGAAATTCCCTTTCGCTTACTGAGAGGAGAGACATAAGGAGTGAACATGGGATGGTTGATGTCCTAAAGACTGACTTCTGGTTTTCATCTGAGCGGTTGTGTCTGTGCCAGTGTCTGTATTTGTACTAGCAAAGCAGAAATGGGGCAGAGTCCTAGGTCGTTTGGCTGTAACTTTGAGACAAAGGAGATGCAGGAACTTGGGAGGTTGGTAAATTGATACGGGGCCATTGCAGAAAAGCAGCTGAACTGGTGCTCATCCAATGAATCCGGACTGTCTTGGTGAAGCTGGGCTGTCTTTGATAAGTCTCGTCATTGCTAGTTCAAGAGCAGCTGGAAATACTTAATGGAATTGACTAATTTGATCAGCAACAAAGACCTTTCCTCAGTGGAGAAAGAAAGTGGACTCCCCCCGGGTGGGAGTGCAGCAATACCTGATTAGCTCATTCTAGCAGTTGCCCTCTATGCCCATACCTATTCAATCATTCTTGTTTAGTTCTGGCTCTGTAAGGATCTGTCACGTAATAATTTGTTTTACTTGTAGCCATTTCCTTTTGATAAAGTAAATGTCAGGTGGCTATTCCTAGGCATTTTGCTGATGAACTGATCATTGAAAAAAATTGTTTGAATGTTTCTATATCAATTAAATTAGCATAAGGGCGGGAAAGTTGCATATGCTGCCATAAATTAACCAATTTATTTGTGTTTTTTTTTTTCTATGTGTTTACTACAGCTGTAGACATCTGCCCTACAGCCCATTGTTTAGTCCTTTACTCATATTTTCACTTAGGAATAATATATCTATTTGTTCACTGTGGGTCTGTATTTTTGTTAATAAAAACTCTAACTATGGTCAAAGACAAGTTTAGATTTAAAATTGGAGGATGCCCCACGTGGAAGCTCTCAGGCTAATCTGAGTGTAGCAAGAAAGCAGTATCTGACAGCAGTCACTGTACATGTAAGAAGCAGATCCTGAGCCTCCAGCCTCCTTCAAGAGGAAGCAATTGTAGATTTTTTTTTTCTTACTGTGATCAGATGTGAAGCTCTGCATACGTTGTGAATCTTAATTCTGTGTGTTGGTCTCTCTGTGTGCAGTTACAAACCTCCATAGCTCTGCGGGTACCAGGTACGTGTGTGTGCTGTGAATAAATATGAATAAATGTTTAGTTAGGCTTTTTAGATCTCTTTATCACATCTGAGAGCTCATTAAAACAAAGCAAATGCAATCAATCAAATTTACTGGTAAATTGTGACAGGCAGTTACATTAGGGGATTGAAACTGGAGATTCCTGGAGGTGTTCTGAAACAGCAGTTAAAGAGCTCGGTTCAGATGCACAGTTGTAATGGTTCTTACTGGATGGCTCATGCAATACCAGTTGTGATTCACAGTAACTGGTGACCTTTAGTTCAAATGTTATGTTAAAGGAAAAATATTAAGGCTTAATCTGGTTTTGTTTTGTGTTTCAAACCTGATTTGTTCTCTGTAGGGTTTTGGAATACAGGGTGAGATAAGCTCTGACATATCCCAGAAGAGCGAGGCTACATGTATGTGGAGCTATTGGTAAGGCTGTATACCAAACAGCTTTATTTAAAAGTAAATGTCTAAGAAAATACTTGAACATTTGTAATCTGCGACATCTCGTATGACCTACATATAGTCCAGGATCATGTCTGAATTGTGCAAGACAGAGGGAAATACTGGATATTGGTGCAAATGTGAGTTTGCATTTTGTTCAGCCTTGGGCTTGCCTAGACTGTAAATCATTAGCCTAGGATTGTTCAAAGCAATCTAAAGGAAATTCAGTGAGCTCTTAGTATTTAAATCCTTTTTTATCTTTTGTCTCATATGTTTCTCTTCCCCCTCTGTATTCTGAGCATTTCAATACTTTCTCCTCCATCTGGTTGGTTTTGGGTGTAAGCCCCTGACCTCAGCGCTTGCCTCTCTCCCTGTGAACATCCAGCATTCTGCAAAACAGGATTTTATTTATGGCGGATGGTTCTGGGAGAAGTTTTCATGTTTCCAATATGTCCTTAACGGCCTGTTAGTAGCCTCTTTGAGATGATCTGATATTCAATTCTCAAAAAAACATTAACCAGTGTCCCTGGATAGGCAGACAGCCTCTTCAGTCAGAGCATGGACTGAATGGTCAAGGGTGATTTCTGCTCACTACCCGCTCCCCAAAGTGTGTATTTTTAGAGAGATAAAAACCAAAATAGCAGGCATTTCTTAATGGAAGCTGTGATGTTGCCTATTGACCAGCAGCACTGCTGGAGATCTCTTTGGTGTGCTGTTTTACAGGCTCTGTCTCTCAGCAGCCTTTGCAAAGCTGCCAATGCATAGGGCTCCTTCTAGTTTCAAAGTCTAGTGACAACCCAAGCGAATGTCCCTGCAGTAGGTGTCGGTATGGTATTTACTTATGGAAATTGCAAACCTGTAGGCTTTAGTAATGCACTAGATCTGTTGCTCTATAAACCCTGATGTAATTGTTATAATAAATAGATATGGTAGATAAGCATATACTGTAAATAAATATGACTTTAAAGTTTAATTTCATTTGGCTGCGATAAAGAAACACAACAAAGTTCCATGGATATCTTTATCCCATGATTTACTTTAGTCCCAAATATAAACAAGGCCATTTTTCAAATGCAAGAGTCTAAATTGGAGACACAAATCTTGCCTTTTAATGACTTCAGTGTCACTTTGTCCCACGAACCTCCATTTTGCATGTCGAGTCTTAATCCAAAAGGTGTATTTTCAAATGCAGATCAGCCAACCCTAATTCTTATTTCTTTCAGCTGCTTGGATCCCAGTGTGTGGGTGCCAGAACATCAGCTAGTTTAATTGGCATTGTGCAATTAAAGTAAATGTAGCTGTGCCAATTAACACTAACATTGCATTCGGATAAGATAATGCAGGCATGGTCCTAAGCTCTACATACCAACCGTTAACTTCTGGCTGTAATTCTTATTTAAACAAAGCATTGCTATGTGAACTCAGCATCTGCACCGGGGAGTTACTTGCTTATTATCCATCAGCCTTTCGTAAAGCTGCTCTTAAAAAGTGCAGCCTGCCTTCGAATGTCAGTGGGATTGGAATGGTATCCCTAGATCTCAAGATCTGGCCCCATAATTCCTTTGATTTAAGGGGTACTTTTGCACAGCCCAGTGTCTCTGCTTCGCTTTTCAGCGGATGAGTTCATCATTAGATCTCCGTCTCCTGTGCACACAAAGATGAACGCTGCCATCAGAGCTTTCAGAGTTGCATAAGCTTCAATGACATATTTTTCAGTAAGTGGGCTAACTCCCGCTATTCATCAGAGTTGGGAGGAAGAAAAAAAGAATTCCAGGAAACTAATTGAAGGTTTGTAATGGGAATTTGAAATAAAGACTCGAGGCTGTTGTTCCCTTGAGTTTGGGGCCATGCTTCACTTCATTAGTGATCTTAGGAAATGTTAATCCATGTGGTACAATTTCATGGAAAGCATTTGTGCTTTTGCAGCCTACAGATTAAAAACACTGTAAACCCCGGAAGATTTGAGTGAGCTTGGGGGAAAAGGGTACTAAAGGGGACTCGGAGCCTTGGATCGATGCTATAAAAATTGCATGATGCTTTGCAGATGGCTGGGTATACATCTCCTGGCTGTCTTACCTACTGCTTTTGCATCTTGTAGTGGCTAAATATAGACAAGGGTTTCTTTGACTGGCGTCAATAGTATAGCTCCACTGCACACGAGGGATTTTTGTCAGTTTATACCAGCACAGGATTGTGTTGTGATGGAAAGTAATAAACTAGAAGTGACCAAAGGATATTCGTGTTGTTTCACTGAGAACACACAGTCTGAGACTTTAAGCACCTGCATCCCCTGCTCCTCCTCTCCATCTCTGCTGGAACAGGTTCTGGGTGCTCTGCTCATCAAATTCCTGGTGGTGTCTGGGTGGTAGGGATGGGGGAGCTGCCAGAAGCAGTGGTTTTTGTGGTTAGAAAGTATTGTAGCTGAATCGGTGTTTCTGAAATATGGCAAATCACCTGAGACGCGTACTGCAAATGGGTTTGCTGAACAAAAGGCTTCCCTACATCATGATAATTTTGGACTTTTTGATCTATTAACAAGCAAAGAAACCTGTAGAGTAAAAGAGAAGAGGAGCAGGAGGAAAGGCAGGCACTTATCTTCCCCAATTGTGATGCACATGCAGATATTGAATTATTCTGTGTATCAGACTAATTACTGTAATGAAAGGATGATAATAATAATCTAGCAGCCTGTGAGATTGCTTGATGACATACTGGGTGTCTTTTAGTTTGCCACTATTTTAATCCATGTTTGGTTGATGACTAATGAAATACAACCCAGAGCTCTTTGTTATGAGCCCTTTTATTGAAATAATTTCACTCAGATAGCTATTTATTATCCAGTTCCTATTTTAGTTCCCGATTGCTCTCCGCTGTAACGGGCGCAGTGAGCGTTCGGAGTCAAAGCGTGGGCTTTGAATTCTGGGGTGCCTCTATGCACACAGAGAAATAACCATTCTGGCCACAGAGGAGCAATCCAGCCAGGGTAAAACTCCACTTCTGCACCTGATTTGCTGCTTCTGTTTCAGAAACAAACAGACCTTCAGGCATTGACTGTAATTTTGTATGTAATTCTATTAAGGTGGTCATTTCCTTCCTGACAGCTCTGCCTTGAAGCAAGAGAACTGATGGCCCATGGAGGTAATAACGCTACTTAAAATTGCGCTTCAGTGCTATGCACCCAATAAATGGAGCAAAAAGCGCTTGGTGCTGAGTCAGTACAAGCTGAAGCGGTGTGAAGTTGTCTCTTTTCCTCTGACATGCTGCCTGCAGGCTTTCAGCCATAGCTGTCACATAAATAGGATGTGCATCTTCCAAGGGAACATGGTGAGTCAAAAGGTTGTTAAAAATCATAAACTGGTCAGGTGAAGCTGATTAAATCCAAAACTGCCACCGATGCAGTCTTTCCACTGCACAAAGTCGTTGAGCCCATGCAGGGAGAGAGTAAAGTGGAACTAAATCGGTAGGATGGCACGTTGCTTTGGTGTAAATGACGACACACGCTGCAGAGCAGTGAAGAATCAGTTCCACAGAGTGGAGGAGTTTGTAATGAGCCTTATAAATAATTTCTTTCCTGGAGACACTTTGGATAGATCTGTGAAGTCAGTATGAAAATGAAGGCAAGAACTCTTACGTGCCGTTTTCCCTTGGAGAGCTGAAGGTGGTTTATTCTGGGACGTGACATATGAGCCAGGCAGAGCAGAGTTATTTGTGAGTCTACTCCTTTCCATTTTGTACTTATTGTTTAGTTCCTGGTGGTTATATTTATATTGCAGTCTGCCTAACCTTGACTAGCAGCATCAAGCAAGTGTGTGTTTCAGTCGGTACTTATTCAGGAAGGTGGGGTTTTTTTGTCCTAGACAGGGAGCAGATACCGCAGCATTCACAGCAGAGTTCCAGAAAATTACAAAATCCTTCATTAGCACAAGAGATTGCAGTGTGGTTCCTTCCCATAATTAGCTGAGTTGTTAAGTGCCTGAAGTAGTTTTTTAGAGGGAAGGAAGTAGCAGAAAGCAGGAACTAATGGGGGAAAAAGGCTAAGAGAGACAAATCCTGAACCCTTCTCCAAGGCAGAATAGGTACAAAGATGCCTGTTCTTCCTCGGGGGATCCAGCCCTGCGGAGTTTTGCCCAGGCTTCGGTGCAGTAGGAACATTTAGCACAATTGCAATACTCTGGTTGGGGATCTTGCATGGTTTTACCTTCCCTCATTGCTTCTGAGAAGTCTGGAGGGGAGCTGTGTGCACTCTTTTGTCCCAGGGCTGGTCTAAGCTGAGGCAGGTTCTTGCCAGGTCCTGTGCAGTGGATGTTGCACCACCGTGTTCTGCAGGGGAGGCATTCAGCTTGGTCATGCAAGTGCTCTGCTTCGTATTCCAAACAGCTGCAAAGACGGGAAAGGGATTTTCCCCAAAGCACAGAGCAAATCAGTGGCTGCTGCAGCAGCAGCTCTGGTTTCCCAGCATCAAGCTGCCTCGGAGGGAGTGACTCTTCCTCTGCAAGGACAAAACTCTTGTACTATTGCATAAATTACAACTTATGAGTATCTCTTTTTAGAAGACACCTTGAAGGTTTCTTGTGGATGTTGCAATTGCTGGGCTCAGTCTTTGGCATTGCCTGGCACAGCAGCCTTGTCTGACAGGATGCTGAGGACTGCTACCCCAAAATAAAAGCAGTGCTGCTTGGGGCTAGTGCCACTTGCAGGGCTGGGCTCCAGCCAGCCTCCTTGCCTCAGCACAGCGAGCTCTGCTGTGCTGTCTTACAGGCTAGGAGGGCTCCTAAGGAGCAGAAATTGCTCTATGTATATTAAGGTGAAATTTTAACTGCCCAGAGCAATTTTCTTGCTGATCCGTTCATCTAGCCTGCTGCTGTTTCTTGCGTTATTTTTAAATCTTCACAGTGTAGTGGTAGTGAGGGAGAAGGCTGTCTTAATTACTGCAGATAAAATAAATCAGGGAAATCTCATTGCAAATGCAGGGAGACGAGACAAGGCTAACTCCAGCTCCCTGAGTCATCCTGCCAATAAGGCTATTAATTCTAGTCTGAGAGAACAGTCTGCATATTCAGAAGCACTGTTAAGAGGTGTTGCAGGCGTTCACATCTGTGGGATGCTTGTTCCCATACCGATGGCTGAAGGATCCAGCCAGGTGATGTAATGCTCTCTTGGATGAGAGCTGCCAGAATGAAGAGATGATACATGGGTAGAAGAACTTAAACCTTACCTTCCTTTGTGGTAAAATTGATGGAGGGAGTCAGTCATACGCATATCTTTAGAATACATATTTATAAGATGCACTTATTGTTAAGAAGCATGTCAGTCCTTGAATTCGGTGCTGTTCTGTTAATTTGGATGTATGACTAAATGAAACATAGGCAGTATAGCTCAATGACTAGAGCAGTGACTTCAGATATAAGGGAATCTTGTGTTCATTCCCAACCCTAGCACTTGGCTAAGTCACCTTCTTTCTCATTACATCAGTTTTCACTCGTTCCCTCTCCCTGAGATGATTGTAAAACCTCCCAGAGAGTCAGCAGTGGTTCGAAACTGTGTCCTTGAGATCTGGCACTCATCCTGCCCAGAGCGTGGAGGGGCTTGCCTCCGGTCTTGCATAATTCAGTTCTCACACTTTGTAGTTTTTACAGTATTAGCCAACAAAAGTGATGATGCATCTGCCAGGATAAGCCCATGCAACTGAATTTTAGGACCAGAAAAAGCAATCTAAGCTGGAAAATACAAAGGTGGGAGGCAGCTGGTTATGTTAGTGTGAGATTTACGTTGCCTGCTCTAGTAGAAGGCAATGCTGCAGGTGTGAGAGCTCTCTGCTTCCAGAAAAGACACTGGAATCCAGCAGCCTTCTGACGTGTGCAAGATCCCATTCCACTCTGCCTGGGACTGGGTTTCACAGCATGGCTCACTGGGTACGTCCACCCTCTCGTGATACATACAGCTGTACCTTCAACTGGCACATACAAGAATGGATGTCTTCTTGCCTGCTCCCTATTTTTTTTTCAAACTGGTTTGTAAGTGTAAATTGTCAATAAGTGTTTTTATTTTTTTATCCTTAGGTTTCTTCCCCCCCTCTCCTGTGGCTTACAGGAAGTTCCCTCCCATCTGTTCCCACCATATGGTTTTGATGGTAATTTGCACACTGGATTAGAACATGGGGATGATTGGGACATTGCATGGCAATTTTTAGAAATAGTGTCTCTTGGCAAAGTCAGATTTAGCTGCACCTAAAAAAAAAAAAAAGCAAGCGTACTGGTTTTCATTTGTCTGCCCAGTGTTTCCATACACACACAGTCAGTGATCAGCTACTTTAAAACGAACATTAGGCAGGTTTTAATTGCTGTTGGCTATAAAGGAATGAAACAACATGGATATCTAGACATCATAAATAAGCCAGTTCAGTCCTAGAGGCAGTGAGTGACTGCTTCACCTCCATTAATTGCAATACTTACTAAACTTTTGCTTTTTTTAAATGCTTTGTCCGAGGGCAGAAAGTGAACAGGGTGGAGAAGCAACCTGGTTTATTGTGCCCATGTTCTGTACCTGCTGCATCACTCCAGCAGGATCTCTTTTCTGCAGTGGAACGAGAAAAAGCCTCTGTCACAATAAACTACACCAAACAGCAGTGCTCTGCATTGCTTGAGTTTCTAAGGTTGTTCTGTTGCTTTAAAGCAGTGTTTTCATTTGATGATACTGGGGATTTGCTAATTGTATTTCCTCTGTATTTTTCCCTCATTATTTCTTAATGTGGACTTGTTTCTTTGCTTGCATTTTGTTTTCAAAAAAAACCCAAAATACGGCGTGCGTTTATATGTGCTAAAAACCAAAGTGGGGGTAGAATTTAATTGGCACACAAAGGCGGTGTGGTGTCAGGCCATTAGTTGTTATAATTAGCACTGCACTGTTATTAACACTGCACCGTCCTGCCAAGAAATTCTCATGGGCTCGGATCAGTCCCGAGTGTCAGCGAGTAGTATTCTGTTTGTCTGGTAGAATGAAACCCAAGCTCAGCGCTGGACGTTGCTGCTCTGTGTTGGATTTCTGCTTTGCGTTGGTGTAGATCCGTGCTGGCTCCATGGGGTGTGGTGCCGGTGGGAGTGTGAAAGGAGATCCGCAGTCCTGGCTGGAACGCCACTCCAGGGAAGGAGAAATGGGAACTCGCTATTGCCCACAGGTGAAGGTGCAAGCTCTGCTTACCTGCATGCTGTCTGCGTGCTCTGTTGTATTTCTTCTCTGCTAAATGTTACCAATTTATTTTGAACCATATGAAACGTAAGTAAAAAAGCAGTCTCAAAAAAAAAAAATTAATCTGCATAACACAATTTAAGTAAATTCCTTCAAAGGCATAGCAGACCCATGAGCTCTCTGACGGGGCAGTGGTGTGGTTATATCTTTAAATCTCTTTATTCGACAGTAGATCTTTTTTTCCCCATATAGAAAACCCCACCCATATCTCTGCAGTATCTGCAGCATGAATTAGAAAGTCCGTTGGGACATCTAGGTCAGCATGAGCAGATCTGACATCAGCCTGCAGATTATGCCCACAATCAACGGTGCTGCGGTTGTTTTTCTTTCCTCCCCCTCGTTGTACTAGGAAAAAATTATTCTCAAATGGCTATTCTAAGAAATGTTAAAATGCCTCTACAGACAGTCTTGTCAAAATGCCATTCTCTACAGCAGAAAAACCTCCCAGGCCTCGTGCGTAGAGAATATATATAATCCAGTAATGTATATTTGCTAATGCAGTATTGACTGGAATTCAGAAACCCAGCAGAGGGACGTAAAAAGAAGGAATCTGAAAGCTGATGATGATGCAGAGAGGAAAATGAGACTGTTACCAGATAATAAGAGCTTTCAGCAACAGAACAGTGGCCAGATTCGGAGCTCGGTTGCATTGCTCTCTGAGAGCTACTCCACCAGCTTCACAGAATCGCTCTGTCTCCTTCTATAAATGAATTTGCCCTGAATTGGCACATCTATACCAAAATACCACTTCTTGTTTCTGTCCGCTAAGCGGGCCCTCCTGCATTTTAATTTTTTTCCTCCTGCATCGGTACGTTAAGATACAGTTCTCAATTCTCCAATTTCCTGTGCTTTTCACGACCTCAGGGGCTGTCTCTCGCATCCTTGTGCTATTTTTACAGTATTCTAATTATGCTGGCCTCAGTGGAGTTGTGCCTGATGTATCCTAGGGTAAAACTCAACTTGAACTCCCCAATTCGAAGCCCAATTATACATTGGTGTAATTCACTGGAATTAACCTTAATTTACCACATTCCACCTTGGGACAAAATTTATCCCTCAGGATGTTGTTAAAGCAGCTGGGAATAGTCAGGTTTCCTGGCAACTTGCTTTTAAATGAGGTGGAAACCTTACAGATTTCTGTATTCCCTACAGAACGGGAACTTGGGTTCATACTTTCGCTGGGGGCCATCTGAAAATGGGGTGAGGTAGAGACATTACGCCTGAGAGCTTATGGCTAGACTGGGAAAGGAAGGTAGCCGACGCAGAAAGAAATCAAAAGATTTAGTCAGGGTCATTCTGGAGATCAGGCGCAATTCTGGAAACACAATCCATGTCTAATGTCGAGGTCGCACTCTCTATTAGAAGTAAGTCCCTTTTTTTTCCCAGGAGGCTTTTGTCCAGTCTAGGTAGCATTTCCCTTCTAATCAAACCCTATGATTTTCCAGTACAGAAGGTCTGGATTGTATCCCACCACCGCTCTGTCTCAGTGGGTGAATATCCGTGTCTTTCCAGCGCACGAGACGGCTGCATTTCTAGGGACCTTAAATCCCGGTGAGGGGCTAATAAGTCTGCAGCTGGGTGCTGAATCTGGGCGCAATAAACTTAAGCGTGCTTGTGCACGGACCATACAGGAAAACCTGGGTGACTTCATGCCAGTGTGGGAAGCAAGCATGGCTTCGTCTGTCTTATTTCAGCAGCACTGATTACCTAGGGGAGGTATTCCGGTCCCTTCTCCTGCTGCTAGGTGCAGAACAGCAGAGCCAGGTTTAAGTTGCAGGGAGAGATGCTGCTATGCTGATAGTGGGATAAATAATAAATCAAAGCCAGATGGGATGGCTGCTTCTTAATCAAAGGCCAGTACTGGACGGTGCCTTTCTGTCACCTGAATGGTGACGTGCTTGGATTACTGTCCCCAGGAACCTTTGTTCCCCTGCAGAGTCCCATTAGCTTCCCGTGGGCAAAACTGTCTGTCTTGGAGGACGCGGTTGCAGACTTTATCTTCTGCTAGGATGACTATAAGTACTTTCTTTTATTATTTTCCTGAATTGAACAACTTCCAGTGCTTGAATGCAGTAAAAATGACATTTAGAGAGAAAATTGGGACATAATTCTAAGTTCTGAAGTAAATTGGAATAGAAAGCTCTGTTGGAAGGACAGAGTAAAAAAAATATTAAATATCCTTCTAAAAACCATAACCTTTCTGTCCTATGAGAAGACAAATATTTTTAAGTTTCTCTGCTTTTGTAAATGCAGTGTACTAACTTTATTCTTGCTTTTTTTCTGTTCTGGAAATTGCAGTGTGACATGAAAAAGATGGTAGCTAGCAATCAGTTAGCAAATTATGCTAATACTTTTATTCGAACCTCTTTTTTTCTGATTTTTCTGATCCAGGGTGAGGGGAATAAAAGCCTTGAATATGATTGTCCATAAAAGACTTTCATTATCATATTTTTCTTGCAGTGCATTGCACATTACATGCCTGTAATGGAAACACAGGAGGGCAAAAGTTGGTACCTTGATGTAGCTTCTGTATGCCTAGATCAAACAGGAAATCTCTCTTTAATGACTTTGAGTCCTTCAGCAAAAAAATTTAGTTTCCTACACTTAAATATAAGGATTAGCTACATAATTTGATATCAATAATTGGTGCAGAAATCCTTGCACAAGAGCTGCAGCATCAGCATAAGTATTCCTTCTGAATGGAATCGCGGCTCTTTCGGATCAGGGTGCCAGGAGA
>NW_010132875.1:13176-26577 GCF_000699245.1 Pterocles gutturalis | reverse complement strand
ATAGTTGTGGGATGAGGATGAGGGAAGTCTGAGTGAGCAGCCTTGAAAATAAAGCCGCTAATTCTGCATGCGGGTGAATGAGCCTTTACGCTGTGGAGCAGGGAAAAGGTGGTAAAACTGGCAAGCCTTGCAATAATCCGTGTCTTTAGTTTTGCCCTTTAAGGCTTCACACTGTGACTTAAATAACTGTCACGAGGCTCCCAGGCTTTGGGTGAATTTGACCTACAATTAATGTGGATTATCTAATTCTGCAGCACCTGTTTAATAGATGCAATTAGAATAAAGTGCTTGGACCCACCTGGAGCTTTGAGCCATGCTGGGAAGTGTTTGTACTTGCTTTTATTGCTGTGTGACTATTAATTCTTCTTCCATTTCATATTCTGAAACTTCATTAATTAAAACACCTTTCGCTTATGAAGGCAAAGCATGCAAAGCAGTTTGCGGTATTAAAGGCCATTGGGCTGAATCTGCCCGAAGAAGATCCCATACTGATAGGTACGACATTAAGAACCTGATTAGATTATTAACTAGCAATGAGTAATTTTCTCCCAATTAGTGTGCTGCAGCTACAATTACACCCTCTACTGAGGGTCTTCTCTGTTCCAAGGCTCAAGACTTGTTCACATCAGTCCTTTCCAAGGTTTAGCAGATGAGTCGATGCTGCCCTGACAATAATGGAACATTAATTTAGTCTCTTTTGCCCCAGTGAGTTGTATTCGGCAAAGCCAAGGTGCAGCAGGAACTGAAGATTGACATTTCAAAATCACTTGCAAGCAGCGCTCCTAGTTTGCAGATGTGTTCTGAGCAGACATGGTACACAGATGGGAATTAAGCAACCGTCTCATCCCAGGATCTCGAGGGTTTTTTATGTACTCAGCCTCCCTCTGAAGTTCGTTTTTGGAATTATCTCCTGGACTGAGCAGATTGAGGGCTGAAAGGAAAAGGATCGAGTCCTGAGCCATGACAACCTGCAGGGAGAGTGGCCAGGGCTTGTTTCTTCAGCTCTGAAGTTTTAACCCTACAGCAGCAATGTGTCAGGCTGGCAGATTGTTTTGGAAGTGACATTCATTACATCGTGCTCTGACTTCATCGCTGCGGTGGTTGTAAGAAGGATGTTCCGCTGGAACGGCTGATGTCGAGCTTGGCCTCCGCATTGTGGATTCAAGGGCAATATCAAATCCTCTTAAAACAGCAGTGCCACGGAAATTGCTGTGGTTGTCATGTTGAAGGCAAACCAATGTGAGCCTTATTCAACAGTAAACTTAATATATTATCTGTTTAAAAGTCTGAGCCACAGTCTGTGAAATGAATGGGGCTGGATCTGGGGCTGTCCGGTACTTTTGGTTGACATTGTAAAGTTGGTGTGAAAAAATTATCTGGTTCCTGATCCCTAAACTCCATCTGTGCACACAAGTAGCTTTGTCTTAATGGTGTCTTTTAGATTGCAGCCTAGTGGATTCATTTGAATCTAGTCAAAATCAAAGATCAAAAGGAAATGTAGTGCATTAAAAAAAAAAAGTTTGGAAAAGGGTGATGTGAAGGGATATAGATAGTTCAGCAACGTTAAATGCCCGGTGGAGTCCACCCATGATACATGTAATATATAATGTAATAATTGCCGGCACTTCGTCACAGATGTATCATTTCTCCTGAATATGGATTGGCAAGAACCACCATGCTATAGCCAAGCCTCCTTAGCTATTAACTGAATAGCTGAGTTGGTTTTTTTTTTCCTTCTGGCTGATTTTTCATATTTTTATTAGTCAGGATGGGTCTAGCTCCTCTCACATTCCTCAGGCTCGGCAGGCATGACGCAGAATTGTACCAGTGCAATGTGGTGGAGAGCCCAGCCCACAGAACCATGTCACCGGGACCGTAAGTCATCTCATTTGAGGACATGGGCCAATTCCTGCCACTGCAGACCTGGCCCACCGTGCACATGCAAGGTCTGCCCGTGGGCTCGCTGAACACTGACACTCGGGATCTGTTGCAGCGACTGATTTAAAAGCCACTTGCAGAGAAATTCAGGCTGCCTGGAACTTTGTGTTCTTTCCAGACAAATATTGTCTCATTAAGGAAGTAAATGATGATAACATCTTAAAACTTCAGCTGGGGTTTGTCTTTGAGTGAGTTTTAGTCCTGACTCCTTTTTTTTTTTTTTTCTTTTTTTTTCTGATAGGCTTGGAAAACCTCCAGAAATACTTAATTAATTGGCTTCCTCAGAATCTGTTGAGTTCCTTTGTGTCCTGAGCAATTTTGTCTTTGGAGCACTGCAATAACATTTTCTTTCTCCAGTGACTCTATGGGCATGTGTGACCTGCTGCTCTGTCCAGTTGCATTTTTAAATTGGACCTTCCATCAGGACTTGCTCAGGACATAAAGGGACTCTTGGTAACTCGTGATGCAAGCCAGTAATAGGTATTTTGTAAAGCCATGGAGCTGTTAGAGTTAACCAAGTCAGTTTAGTTTATAACCCTGGGGAGGAGATGTTGCTGCACAACTGCATGGGATTTTCATGTTTCGTTTTAAGGGGACACTTACAAAAACTACGAAACTTCCATATGCAAAGCAGAGTCTTAACAGAGTGGCATTCCACTCAGACATGGTCTTGCAGGGTCTTGTATCCTCCCCTCCTGTTGGACAGCTGGTTTATTTCAGGATAAGCTGTGTGGAAGGCCGTAAGATGGCATTTCATGACTGCAGCTGGCTTAGTTGTGTACACTAAGGCGCTCTGCTGCAAATTTTCAGTGCTTTCGTGCTCCCTGAACACCCAGCTCCTTGGTTTGAATTGGCAAAGCTTTGACTTCAACAGGATTGGGCTGGGGAGGAACTGGTGCTAAAAAAAGCTCTTGAAACGGACTGGGGACCCCAGCGAATGCAGATGAAAAAGTGAGAATAAGGGGCCCGTAGGCATTGCACGAACCCTCTGCATGGGGAAGAATTTTCCCCTCAAGTCTTGGAAGATAAAAGGAGTGAGCACAGGGGAGATCTGCATTTAGTGTAGGGAGATATTATAAATGCTGTGCTATCTTACGATGTGCTTGGTATAATTATTAATCGCGTGATTAAGTGTTTGATGTTCTTCATAGCCAAGTTATCAACATGTTCAACGTTAATTTTGCTTGTACTGCTTTATGCAACTTTCATGCCCCATAAAATGCATGTTAAGTGCTGGGGATGTTTAATAATAATGTTTTCACTAGGGCATGATTGTAAATCTCCCTTGGGCTAAAAAACCGAAAAATGGCAGTAAATTAACTTTATTTGACAGGACAGGTGAGGAAACAGAGCCCATTTAAATAAAGGTAAATGGTAAAGGAGCTTTTATTTAGTTTGTCAGCGGCACAGATTTGAACCAGCATCGAAGTCAATGGAGTGCCTGGTTTTCTTGTATTAATATTGAAAAGTGAAGAGGTCTTTAGTGGTGAGTAATGAAAAACCTAATTCAATAGGAACAGGTGGTCTTAGTTATCTTCTCAGTTGTGCCCTGCATTGCCTTTGATAGCAGGAGTGATTTCTCTGGTCATTTTAGGATATATTTATATTCATGGATATACTTACTTAGCACTGGCAGCTAATAAGTGGATAACAAATGGAGAGAGTCTTTTAAACTGCTCATTGACAAAATGAGATGAGGAAGGTTCTCGGCTTCAGAATAGCTGAGGAGCATATAAAAGCTTCAAGCAATGTTGTTTTAGGTTATTACTGCAATTTTATGGGCCAGCGAAAAGCAAAAAGTCTTATTTCTCAGAGCCTGCTACTCTGTATAGTAAATCAATAAATAACTAGTGGCAGTCGTTTTAACTCCATCCCTAATGGATTGTTGTCCTGTTACTAAACATGCACAAATTGGAAATCCAACAAGAGTAGAGGAAAAAATGATTTTGTGTGAGTGTTAGTTGCCCCAGAACTGCTTGGAAGTATGAAATATAATTTAGGATTATTGTTTGATGTAAGTATTTGTAATGAAATCCAAGCATCAGTGAGAAGCGCTGGAAAAAAAGAGTTTGAACTCAAGCTACAGCTTTCTAATAATTACAATATTAAAAGCTGTGGGCTGGTCTGTCTTGAAGTCAGGAGAAGAGCAACTGGCATGGGTGAGGATGGGAAATGGCTCTTGGGGTGGCCAAGGAGAAACTAGAGTAAAAAATAAAGGAAATGAATTGCAGATCTGAATGATGAAGTACATTTCTATCTGAAATTGCAGCATAAATAGAATTTGCTTTCATTCCTGGCTGTGATTTTATTTTTAGCATTGCTATTGAGCAGCTCCATTGTTCTAACCTACCTGCCTCTTCAGTGCTCGATAGAGAGGTTTCCCCATACCGTGCGCTGTTTACTCTGTAAATGCACTAAGCCTTTGTTTGTAGTGTGTTGTTTTATAAATATCCCTGATGTATTTACCACCGTTTACCATGCACTAAAATTAGCTGCAGAAGCAGAGCATTAATCAATTGATATCTATCCCTGACATTGTGCTGCACTCTCTCCCAAAGCAGCGGAGCTGTGTGTAACGATTGCATGGCATACCCCTGAATTAAACCGCTGGGTTAGCTGAGTAACCTTCCAATTGAGATGACTTCGGTTGTAGTAGAGAGCGAGCTGTCTCGTAGCCCACTCAGTTTAAATGTTCTCCGCTGCAGAAAATTTGTTCTCTTTTTCAAACTCTTTTGTAATGAAAAATGCTACGGAAGGTTGTCTAATTCATCCATATCTTCAAAATGTGCTCTTCGTTTCTGCAAAGAAAATCTGTCTTTGTACTTTTGCCCTTACTAGGGAAACTGCTCAATCTCTTAAAAAAAAAAAAAATTAAGAAATGAAATTTTTGGTCTCGCTGCCCTTGTCTTCAGCAGCATTGCATCTGTTTATCCCAATGGCTCAATTCATCTTGGAGGCTCAGTCTCCATTCCCTCCCTAGCAGGGGGGTGATTGTTTTTCCTGCGTCTCTGCAGACAGTGAGACTGTTGTCTGTGCAGCACAATGTAGTGCCAAGCAAGGAGGGCTGAGCTAGCTTTGAAAAAACTAACTTCCTGGTGGTATGTATGTAGCTTCTGCGGAGTATAGTGGTTCTGATACTCAGAAATGGATGATGGAGACATTCTTGGAGGCAGTGCTCTTGCCTGGTGAAGTACCCCTGTCTTCATGGGATGGGGGCTCCCAGGCTGATATTTAGTTGATAGGTTTAATTGAATTTATAGTGAAATCTGTTTATAAGCGTTAAAGAGAGGAGAGATTTGTGATTTCACAATCTGAACACGTGTTAGGTCAGCTTTGCATGGTGACTTTAACAAACCGCCAGATTGCTTACAAGCGAGAGAACTTCTGCAGAATAACTTAATGCATTTGACAACATTGCGATACGCAACTGTTCTGTCCCTGCAACCGCGACGTTCTCTTGCCACAGTGCCAATACTTATTATTCATCTCTTCTTGTACATAAGGCTGGACCTTCTGTCTAACACAGATCTCTGCAACCTTCAAGAGCTTGTCAAGAGTATCCGAAAGTAGGACGAAGCTGGGTGCTGTCCTACTAACGTGCTGTAACATTTGGTTTCGGTTTCCTGCCAGTCTGAATCCTGGTTCGGTGTATAAACATCTCTGCAGTCGTAGTAGCGAAGCGTCACCGTTCAGCTTTGTGCAAATAGAGTAGGTAGCTGCAAGAAGCTTTGGAGTAAGAGTCATTGCTGCGTTGTTTCTTCTCAGATTATTTTGATTTTAAGACTAGACATTCCTGTGTCTGAGGGAGGAAATAGCTCTCAGTGGGGTTGTATGGGGCTTTGACCTTGCTGGCTTGTCATTTGTGGACTGAGATGTTTAATAATTGTAGATAGTGCTAGCTCAATAAATGATGTTTATTACTTTTGACTCCTACTGATTTGGAGCCTTTTATTTGGGAAATGGCAAAGATTTTGTAAGTTTCTTAATGTGGACCACATAGCCTAGCAACCAAAGCCCTGGTTCAGTAGCCGGGTCCTTTATGCCAGGTGTTCTTGCAGAAGATACCAACATCTATGACAGCCCATTTTGTCAGGTATCAAGAGGAAAATGATAAAAACCGCCCGGAGGATCAATGACATGTTGATTTTACACTGAGCGCTCTGCTGCTCCTGTGTATTTGCCTGAGCTGATGGCAAGACAGCTCGTATCCGTCTGGGCAGGGAAAGCCAGCAGAGGTTTGACCCCAGCATAAACCATTAGCGTGTCGGACAGCAAACATCCATTACAAAATAAAAACTCAAAGGGCAGCTCCAAGTGCAGAAGCGACTGCAGGAGGCAGACAATCGCAATCTCGACAGCTGAGTGTTTGGGTCTGGAGCGTGTGTGCTGCCTGCCAAGGCAGATGTGTTTCCCGGTGATGCAGGGAGGGAGGGGACCCGTGCATTGCTGCTCTGAGGCCAGTCTGTGCTCTCGCAGCGTCTGTGCAAACCTGTACAGCTGCATTGCTCTGACAGCAGCGCAGGCATTGCTTGCTGCTAATTGAAGGTCATCTGAGCTTTTTGCCCCTGGAGTGGGGAGAAGAAAGGTCAGTTCCCAGCTCTCTCATCAGCTTATGACTTCTGTATGGCAGTGCTGGCGTGAGTCTCTAGAATTGCTTTGTGCAGCGGTCCCTTGCCAGGTCGCCTCTAGGCGTGATGCCAGTGTAAGCGGTGAAGGAGACAGGAGACAGAGGCTTTTCTGTCTGCTTTGCTTTACCCTGGTCAGAGAGACAGAGACTTGGCACCCGAGGGCTCCCTGGCTCTGCATCTCCTGCGCATGCGGGAAGATGTGACCGTGTCCAGCGCCAGGCTTGACCCTCAGTCGTGTTTCTCTTGGTTTGTGAGTTATCTGGAAATAACTCGCATGCGGGAAGATGTGACCGTGTCCAGCACCAGGCTTGACCCTCAGTCGTGTTTCTCTCTGGAAATAACCGAGAGGGGGACTTGGAGGCTTTGTTAATAATAGAGAATATGCTCCTATTTAAGGTGTATTTGGCAAATAAAGTTAATTTTGCACTGAAACTACATAAGATAAACTAAGTCTGAAAATTAAAACCAAAATCTTCTTAAAAATAAGTTTCAATCTTCACTAAATTTTAAACCAATACCACTTTTTATATGGCCCAATAATGAGCCTTCCGTGTTTACATTTTCTTCCACATATCTTTCAATGTCTTCAGTATTGTAGCTTTTAATCTAGTCCTCACGAGCATTTATTTTCAGTGTAGTAAATATTGATGTAAATAAGATGTACACATGACATGAACAGGAAAGTAGTCTAATCTAGGAGGAAATATTTAGGTAGTGACTTGGTGTGTAAGGATTTAATGAACGCACAGAGACTCATTTGGTATTGTGCCTTTTACAGCAAGTGGAGTTAGACTGTACCGTTGCTGTAGAGCACTTTCATTTGGTAGGACTCCAGGCCCTGCACAGGGGGGTAACGATGTTCAATCCGTGCTTAGAAAAGAGCATTTAGAAGGTAAATGTTGATTTTTATCCCATAGACCTCCCTGTCTGTTCTAAAGCTTTCTGCAGTATATAGTACAGCTGATTCATGAACTTTAAAATATTTTTGTGCATTTTTCAGAATCAATACTTGGTTTTTCATAATTGACCTCTAATTAAAACCCATTGTTTCTAAATTCCATTAAGAATATTATTAATTAAATGAACAGCTGGAGTGGGCTGCTTGGATTTGCAGGCAGCAATGTAATGAGTTCTAGCAAGGATCCAACTGCAATGCAGAAGAAGAATTCACTAGGAAAAAAATCCATGATTTATGAGATATTATTCAGAATTAATTTACATCTGTATCTTCCCCTGTTTATTAAGCAGAGTATTTTACATTAATGCATGGTTTGGCATTGGTAGGTTTCTTTTTTTTTTTTTTTTTCCTCCCTTCTGGGAGAAGAAAATGCTGTTCTGTGTATCTGAGAATAGTAAGTAGTTTAGGAAGGTCAGGCTGTGAGAATATGACATCATTTGTCCTGCTGGTGCGAGGGACAAATGCTGATGCCATCGTTTAGCTGGTGCCCTGCTATCTCTCTGCCTTGCTGAGATGGAGTGGGAGAAATGCAGAAGATGAAAAGTATCTGAGGGTGGTTGAGATAAGATACTGGTTAATTAAAAGCTGAGTCCATGCTAAGATACTGCAACTGACTTTAGAAGTTTCAATTTAAAACTAAAGTGGCCTCAGTCTGTTCTGAAGGTTGGGATGTGGCTGGAAGGAGAGAACCAGTGAGCCCAAGGAGAAGGGTGTGCTCATGGAAGAGGCAGCTGGGGTTTTTTTTAATTGTGACTGGGTTGAAAGAGGTTTGCAGTAAAACTGCTGCCAGTTAAGTGGGTCTTTTAAAGAGAAATGTTGGGAAACATTTCCATTTGTCAGCTGAGTGTCCCCGTGCTTTTGATTAATGCATAAAACAAAACAAATATTACGGGCAAATCAGCCTGCTGTGTTTGTCTGTGTAATTCTTCACCTATCACTCTACACTGTGAAATCAAGTACCATAAATTCTCTCAATGAAGTAATTGGAGTGTGGTTCCGTTTAATCCATCCATTATTTTTAACCTTGACATGAAGTTTCTTGATGCTGCTTTTCCCTCTTTTTCTGTTAGTTTTTCTTAATTGCTTGTCTTGGCAGCAGGACACTTCAGCTGTCCCAGTGTAATCTGCAATACCCTCTGGGAATGTTCCAACAAAGGTTTCTGCAGAGTCAGCCTTTCTGAAAATAAAGCAGATACTGAGGTTAACATAAGAGGGGCATGCCTTGAGGTCACATTGTGATTTTTTTTTTCAACTGCATATAGGAAGGACAAGATTGCCTTGAAATCCTGTCTCTCCCTGGGTGCCTTGAAAAGAAAATTACCCTAGATGGTGTTAAAGGGTTGCTTGGTTACTTGGAACCTACTTTTTATTTCTTAAGTTATAATATTCTTGTAATCTTGTAAAATAATCAAAGATTTCACCCTGAGTCCTGAATTATATGACAAGAAGTGCTTTTGTGATTTTGTCCAATTTGTTGCATATTGCTCTTTTTCTTGAAAAAAAAAAAAATCCCGTTTAAGAGGTGAAACTGTTCTTTTAGAGGGAATGGAGGGTGAACCACATAACCTTTAAGCAGCACAGAAGTTGTCAGCTGTGACACATAATGTGATAAATTTCAGGAAGATTGATTCTTTGAAATGAAGCAGCTCCTGGTCTCAGTGGTTCCCAACACCTGCTGTGGAAGGACTCTCATCAATCGTGCTGTTTTGAGACATTCATAAAGAGGCGTAAGGTGGTGGATTTAGGCAGGGAACCCTTCATCTCAGACCTGGAGCAGCCGAAGGTGTATGTGTGCCCCTTCTGCAGCCTTCTTGTTAAGATTTACAGGACATACACTCAGCCTATTTCTTACAGATGTACAATAATAGCAATTATGCTCTCTCCTCATTTCAGTCGAGCACTGAGAATTAGCTCCAGTATATCTCCACTTTAACATCTCTGGCTTTGCCAAAGCTGAAGTTCTTAATGTGTAGGATTTATTGGGCGTCAATTCTCCTTCTATTGAGAAACCACAAGATATTGCAGAGATCAAGTGCTGCTTTTAGAATGGACATTTATTTTAAATAATAACCTACTTGGAATTAAAATAATATGAAGATTTTAAGTTCGGACTGTTGCTTGGAATTTAAACCCATGTGTGTTGGCTGCAAAACGATCAGGGACTGGAAGAGATTTCTTTTTTTTTTTCTTTGTCGGCCTTTTTCTCCATTGCTGCCTGCAGCAGGGCTCCTTGCTGCTTCTGGAGACACCGGGCTTGGCCGCTGCCCGTGGCAGCATCCCAGGCTGGATAACGGGATGGAGGTGGCGGCTCCCACCTTATCAACACGCTGACAGCGACACTGCATGTGTCACGGAGATGGGTGGGTGGAACATCGTGTCAGACAAAGCCCTGTACTTTATATACGGTGTGGTGAAGCTATGGGATTCGCTGCTGTGGGAAATTAAATGTATGTGTATTCCTGAGTGTGGTCTATCATGCTATGTATGATAATCGAATGCTTCAGGAACTTACGTTTTGCAGTGGAATGATCCCTCGTTATCCCTATGCACAGCTTTGCCCAGGTTTCTGACTTAGCAGATTTAATATTTCTCTCTGAACGACCTGTTCTTTATAGTATTTTTGGCTACAGCCTCCTTCGAGGATTGAGATTTGCTCTACGCTGACAAACCTTGTATTTCTAAGCCATCTGTTTGGAGCCCTTTCCTTCCTGCTGTGACTGATGTGTTATTTCTGTAAAGGTTGAAACATCTGCCAAGAGAGAGGTGTAAGGCTGCCTGCGAAAACTATTTTCAGGTGTCCCTGCTGTAAATGATTTTTGCTGGAGCAACCCCTTCATCCCCGCATTGTTCAGCTACTCATACTCCTCTTTCTGACAATGTAATCAGCAAAAGAGGGAAGGAAGTTGTATCAAATGATGCGGTGATGTAGTGAGGTTATGCAAGCTGGGAAATAGGTTCTGTAGCCAAGCGAGTTCTGTTGCACAAAATAACGTTGGCTTGTGCAGTCCTGGATTTGAATACCAGCAGGAGTTTCATTTGGTGGGAGGCATTCAGAATGGCGCAGCTGCATCAGCGTGACCCGTTTGACACTGGGCTGTCTCTGGGAGGATCTGATCCCGTTCAGGCTGCGAGGCTGTCCCTGGGGATGGTTACCAGTTGGAAAAAAGGCTGTAATAAACAGGGAGTTGGGGATAAACCTGCTCTCGTGCTTGGACATCTCTATCAGCCGCAGAGCACTCCAGCGTGTACGTAGCTTCTGAACTGAGCCCATCCTGAAGTGCGTTGACAAACAAGGGTCACCGAGAGGGTGTCTCTGAACTTCCTTTTGGAACATCCAAGGTTGGCTCCCCGCAGTGGGACACCCTCAGCTCAGCCCTGACGGCGGATAACGCACCTCGGGGTTCAGCACAACGGCACTGTATCCTCGTGCATGGCAGAGCGCTCTTCCCTTCTGTCCGTATGCTGATATTTAGAGCTTGGAGTTTTATACGTGCTTAGCTTTACTTACAAGGTTTCCATTGCAAGAGCGTGCTACAGATCAAAAGGACAGCACATTGTGTATTTTAATTTAAATACGTTGTTACTTAACTCATAATATTTACTAATGCTTGCAATTAATTAAGATCACTTACTAGTATCTTACTAACACCATACAACATAAATTAATACTAGCAGCTCCCTAGCATAACTGATGAGAAGACAATGCTCCTTCCTCATTCCTTGTCTGTCAGACCCCAATCAAAAATTCACTGCAGCCGTTTCTATTGATTTCAGTCATTTTTAGATCAGCTCCATGGTACGATGTAAATTCTTTTTTTTCAGTCGCTGATATCTTGTTCGAAAGCTGATGCCACAGAAATTTACCCCCTCAATTGGCAGTATAGGCAGCTTCTTGGCTGTTTAACTAATGGCTGGAAAGGTCACGCCACTGCTCCTGTGCAGTTCAGCATTTCTGCAAAGAGCTGAGCTTTCTGAAAAGCACCCTCTTGTCCTGTGCTTGCAGGTGAACACAACACCGTGCAAATACCCAACGTGGCATTTCTTTCTCGCAAAGCAAAGGGTTTGTTTTTTTTTTTTGTCAGAGGCTAATGGTAATAACTCTAAATCAAACTCAGAAAAAAAGCAACAGCAAATAGCACCCTTCCTGCTTTTACCAGATGTGCAGATTTGGGAATAGACTCTTATTTCCCACGGGGCAAAGGACCAAGAATTTGGGATTGTATATGGGAGAGGAGAGTGAGCACAGATTTAATTGGCATTGAAAGGTTTCTTCCTCAGGCTGCACGGGGCATAGTTGTATAAACCTGGATTTTAACAAGTCCCATTTTGCCTTTGACAGCTGCTTCCCTCGTGATTTTTGGAAAGGTTGCATACAGTTGCTGCCTCACTTTCCCCATCTGGAAGGCTACAACACTAAACTCCAACACGCTGACCGTGCAGGCCAGTTTGGAGGATTAGTTAATGCTTTGAAGTGTTTGTAAATCCCATGCACTGGTCAGACAATGCAAAAGCGAGCGATAGTCTGTGCTTTCTTCAGTATGTGACCTACTCCATTACTGAGCTATTGTTCCATTAACTTTTTACATCTGTCAGGATGCACAGCAGTTTCTACTTCTCTCTTTGCTTTACCCTGATGTTTATAGGATGTAACAGTTCAGGACTAAACCGAGTTCTGATTGCTTCCTCTCTAAATCATCACTTAATTTCCAGAGCCTGCGGTCTGTGTGTGTGGAGAAGCCCACGCTGCTATCAAATGTGACTGAGAAGGGCAATGCTGGGGCACTTCATTTCCTAGAGGAGGATGGCGATCTGGAATCTGGGTGATAAAATCCTCGCGGTACTGTTTCAATTGATTTTTAGTGGTGGGACTGGAACAGAACATCCCCTAGATAACAGCACCCTCTCGAAGAGGCCACGCATGGCAGGGTGCAAAGGTTAATTTTAGCCAAAGGGTGACGTCCTCTCCATATGCAGAGTGCAGCAAGTTTCCTCCATGTCCTGGGGTCACACTTTTGTCTTGCATCAGGAGCTGTCTGTCCTGCTCAGACCACGAAACAGCCTGTGCAGGGGCTGCTGCGGGATTAGTCAGCACGGGCTCTGCAGAGAGGGTTGGTTCACAGGTTCCCGTGAAAACATTCCTGTTTTTAAACAGCAAGTGGCTTGTCAAGTAAATCGAAGCTGGCACAGATTATCCTTCTTCAGTTACAAAACTGATTTTCAGAGATTAAAAACTGTGACATGAGTGTGAAGTGCTTTGAATTTTTGAGTTACTGGGTTTGGATTTTTTTTTCTAGCAGGAAAAAATGAGGAGGTTGCTTTTTGCCAAAGAAGGAAATACAATGTAATTTTGTAGCAAAATCTTTTTCTTGTTAACTAACACTCTTAAAAAATAGAAAGTCAAGCATCAGTGAAAAGAGGTGGATGCTATTTCATTGCATTTTTTGAACGGAGATGTTTTCCTGAAGGTCGGTCCTTAGTCACAAGTACAGTGAATGGCCCACAAGCAAACGCTGCGCTTTGGTGTGCTGAGGCTCACGGGCAGGCGAAGCTTTGCGTGCGTCGGGTGTGGACAGGCTTGGGTAGATGCAAGGCACCAAGTTGTCCAGGTACAGAGCTGTACTGGAAGTTGTATCTCTGAGTTAAAATGACAAAGAATAAATTCTGCTGCTTAGACTGGCGTTTTATTGGTGCATCGGTGATTTTCAGATTGAATCCAGGCAGTGTGGAGGTCAGATCACATCTCCCTGCACCCGTTGGAGCAGTCACCAGCTAGTCAAATCCCTGAGGCTGCTCCACGGCAGACAGTGAAAATCTGGAGTGGTACAGCTTGGCTAAAAGTCAGTCTTGAGACAGTTCAGGCAACATCCACGTGCAGAG
>NW_010132875.1:0-13145 GCF_000699245.1 Pterocles gutturalis | reverse complement strand
CTGAAGCCTCAGGGGCTCTTTGCAGGAGAGCTCTCTGCAGCACAGCCCGAGTTCCCCGGCTTTGGGAATGATGTGCTCCACTGGTTCGCAGCACCAGCGGGACGGAGTGAGGTCTCGCAAGGCTTACGTGCTGCCTGCTGACAAATGATACCGTCGGCGTGAGTGGAAGATGACAGGCTGGCTTGTGCAGAGAAAGAAGCTGTCCTCGGGATATTGTAGCTTGTGTTCTCTTCCAAGCTGGGGTTAGATCAGGTGCTTGCAAAGAGATGTTGCCTTACCTGCACCCAGGGCTTTTAAATTGAACATAAAGGTGTGGATTTTAAAGCTGTACAGGAAAAACTAAATAAAGCTTCGGTCTAGTCTTGATGTCTTGGAGCCGAGCATCTGCCTGTGCCTGTGGGAGTTGGGGAGTGGCAGGTTGGATCTCCCTGGTCTCTCTCCTGGCTTTCCCTCTGTGTGCAGACAGACTAACAATCGTGCAGACCTAGGCAGTGTGAAGCGGCAAGAAGCCAGGTTTTAGCTTTGGGAGTCACTAAGGCATATAGAAACCAAGCTAAATGGTTCAGGAGGAGATTCTGTTGCCTGAACACCCTTAAGCCCAGCCAAGGTGTTTCAGATCAGTAGCGTCTCTTCAGCCTTGAAAATTGTGCCCTTTTCCATCCTGAAACAAAACACTCAAACCCTGTGTATAGTCTAAAGGTAAACAAAACTTTTCATTTTCTGTATGCCCCAATCCTAGTTCCTAAAGCTAGAATGGCATGGTGTGAGGGTAAGGGAGTTTTCAGTGAGCCGTCTGCTTCACTTGAGTAACCCAGAGAAACCCTCGGGGCCCTGGATGGTGCCTGTTGGTGTGCGGTGGTTGGCAGAGCTGGGAGCTGTTTACAGCCTGTGTGTTGTGGTCATACATTCAAAGACATCAAAATGTTTAACTACTACTACTACTTTGATTTGGGCTTTGTAAGAATATAGGGGGATTTTTTGGCTAAAATAGGTAATTTCTTCTGTTTGCAAAATAATTCAAAGTGTATGAGTGGATTATTAATTTATCTTCATTTTGCATGTCCTTTTAAGATCCTTTCTAAAGAGGGTTTTTGAATATATTGGGGTTTTTTTTTTCAGGAGCCTGTCCCCCTACCTGCTAATGTGTTTAATATAAATTCACTGTCTGTCCTTGCAGATTACATTATGCAGTCTGGGGTTGATGGACTTTTTAATAAAGTGAATATCGGAGACAGATTTGATAAAAGACATGCCACAGCTAACGATGTTTAATGAAAATAAAAGCTTTGGGGTTTGGTGTCCTGCCCATTAACTTAAGTGTGATTATATTTATTGTCCGTCAGGCAGTTCAACGCAAACTTGCTCAGAAAATGAAATTTTAGTGTTACAGCAAAAATAGAGAACAGGATGAATGCTTTAGCTGGGGACAAACAGGGATGGTGAAGGTCACATTAAACCTGTGGAAACATTGCCACCACCCCATTTTGGGGAACGCTGCAGCTTGCGGGGAGCCCGGTGCTGTTCCAGTCAACAATTTGTGCATCATAGTGCGTCAACTTCAAACTCCCTTACGTGTGGGGAGGGCACAGCCCAGTGCTGTGGGCTCCAGAGGGTGGTCAAAGGTTGAATCCTGCCCAGAGAGAGGAACATTTGCTAGAGAAATGATTTCTCTTGTGCATCTAACTATTTCAGGTAGGGAGATGGATCAAGTCAAAGGCATAGATTAGACCTGCTCCAGAATTGGGTGGATTTGCAAAGCAAACCCTGGCTGAAGGGAATGGGATCTGCCCCTAGCGACGGGCGCAGCTCCCTGGAAAGTGAGCAGTGTTAGCATCGCCAGCTGGGGTTTTCTGTCTTCCGAGATTCACAGTGACAGGACCCCCTGCACCACCCACGCTTCGCGGCAGGGTCGGGCACCAGCAGCTCTCACTTTAGAGAGCCAGGGTGGTCCAGATCTCCAGCTTTTGCAAAACCTCCCACTATCTGCCTTCTACTGCGCCTCCTGAGATGTCATTTACATAAATACAGTTTGCTAAACGTGTCAAAATCGATCCCAGCGAAAGATGCTATGCAACTTTGAGACCATTTCCTCTCCCCAGGACTGTATCGTGACTTTCCTAACAAGACGTGGTGCATAAGCTCAGCAGCCCAAATATTACCACCTTCTTTTCATTCTGAATAACACTTCCTAACAGGTTTATTCCTGGCGTAGAGAGGCAACTGCTGGTCCATGAATTTTTTAAACTAATACTGAAGCTTCTGTGCTACTCCTGTGTGTCATGGGGTACTCTGCAGATGCTCAGAAGATGCATATATGTAACTGCCTTTTTTTTTTTTTCCCCTTTCCATCGAGCATAATTTCACATATATCTCACAAACATCTATGCTGCTTAGCACATTTAAATAAGTAATGAGAAAGCACTATTCATCTGATTGCAGCATTCCTAATGATGGCAGTGATTAAGTAAATAACTATAACCCCGCGTCAGGATGGCTTTTAAGGCGAGGAGATGGTGACATGAATAAGGAATAGGTGTGCAATTAGAAACGTAATCATTCAAGGGAAACAAAATCCGTGATGTTGGTGTGAATTAAAGCTCTTCCTCATTTCTGACAGAGGTCTTGTGTTTCCACTCTGGTTAGATTTAGAGTTTTGGATCAGGTCTTATCAGTGAGAGAGGGAAGTCTCTTGGTTTATCATGTCTAGACAGCTGCCGAGGTATATTGATAAGTGCACAGTTAGGTCCCCCTCCCCTTTTTTCTGGGGCTTTGTCTGCCTTGTGGCTTGTGCTGCTCAGACCCACAGTTGGAAGGAGATGGCTTTTGGCAAATGAAGAAGCAGCTCCAGTGGCCAAGAAGCTCCAGCGACCACCTGGAAGGTTTCGCTAACCCGGGTTCTCAGCGTGGTGCACAGACCAGCTGCTGAGCACCCCAAAACTTGGAACACAGCCTCGGGGACAGCGCGTGTTCATTATAATCCACCTGTGGTTTGGACAAGAAGGGAGCAATTTCACCAAGCGATCTGAGGTTCCCTGTCCTCATTTGTAGATCTCTTCCCGCCTGCACTCTGCAGTGGATCATTAATATTTCAGGTTGGTTTTCCATTTGGCTACATGCCGGCAGCACACAGCTGATTCTAGCATGAAAAATTCACAGCAAACTGCCGCTATCCGGAGATCCGGCGATTGATGGATGGATTGAGCCAGGCCCAGGGTCCCACTGCAGTTTCTCCCTCTCCCCTTTTCTGGGTGCTGGGCAGTGTACCTGGACCTGTGCCGGGCGATTTGTTTTTCTCTGCAGGGCTTCAGCATAGGGATTGTCAAACAAAGATCAGTCCCTGTAGGGCAGGGTGTCAGGAGATGCCTGCAGCAAGGCATGGAGCTGTTCACTCAGCATCTCTGAAGGGGGTGAATCGTTTTCATCTGTTTCAGTACCTTGACTGGGAGATTGCTTTATGGATTTTTTTTTTGTTTTCTCCTCTGTTCATGTTGTCTCATGGGTTTTCTACCGTTGAGAAGCCTCGTCACAGAGTGGGGCGGGGTAGCAGGGATTTTTGGAGGAGCTAATTTATAAAACATGTTTAGCAATTCACTGCGGCACTTTAACGGGACGTACCCGCTGATGGGATTCAGGGACATGGCTCGCAGTGATAGCTGCAAAAAGTAACATGGAAAATACATTACTCCAGTGCACTTCAGGACATGGAAAAATAGACTCGGTGTATGGCAGAGCAGCTCATGTCTCTCTCCATGCACGAGCAGATGTAAGACAGAGATCTCTTCTGTATCTGCAGCACAGAGTAAGCATACCTGAGCTCTGTCCTCACCTGTACTGAGCCTCGCTAGGAAAGTTCTCCAGTTTTTCACAGCAATTTTTGGCTGCTGAAGGGGGATGCCTCTGTTTCTGAAGCCCTGCTGAAGCAGTGTTTATTCTTTTCATTTGTCCGGTTGCTTGGTGCTGTGCACCACTTTGTCAGGCATGTCACCGAGGTTTCCCTCTACTCCTGGGTGCAGTGGCTTAGACCAATCCCATGGAGATTGCTTTTCCCTTTTTAATAGCTCTTGCAGACACATTTATCAATATTTCAGCCTTTACTTTTTTTCCCTTAGACCTTCTAAAGGCCAGGGCCATGCATTAGGTGGAATTATTTATGGATCTAATGTCAGTAACAGCCTCTTAATATCTGTGTCACTTTTCTGAAGATGGCTTTAAAGTGATGCAGGGCTGGGGCAACTGCTGGCAGCCTGACAGCCCCCCTGCTCCTTTCCCAGGGCCTCCCATTTCCTCGGCACCGGAGGAAGATTAGAAGCATCCAGCAATGCCGTACTGGGGAAGTTATCAATCAGCTGATGATTAAAGACTGGCACTTCTCTGCCACTGGTAAATAGCACTGAGTAGCTGATGGCTGAGGTTCACATTTACTGGTATTGTCAGCCAGTGACAAAGGACATCGTAGCAAGAGCCATTTGTTCCTTAGCACTGGAGAGCCATTAGGCACGGTCAAGTGGTAGGCAGACGTAGAGTCTGAATTCTTAGGGTCTGTTGGCTAGGAAATGTTCAATATTTCCGTGTATTTTCTCTGATTTGCATATCAGTGGATTCAACCCTCAGCCTTTTATTCACGTATTTATTACGATGGTAATAGTTCGTGCAGTACTATGAGGCTGTGAAAGATCTACTGGCATAAGGAAGCAAAAGGGGAAGAAAATTCTTAATTTCGAATTCCAAGTGACATTTATTATTCATTTTGAGAAGGGCTGGTAGGACAACATTTCGTTTTCTGGTCAGTGAAACCTGAATCAATCAGGACTGCCTTTCGCAGTGCAGAGCCTAAAGCACGTGCTGTGCACGGTGTCGTGTTTGAAGGGTTGGGTTTAGCCCATTTATTAGTTGTCTGGTGCCTCTGTGTCTGAAAATCTGAATGTGCTCCAGTCTCCCCACTCTTCCTGGCTGATGGCGTCCTTGTTATTGTCTCCCGAATCTATAGCCCAAGGTCAGAGGATGCAGTGAATTCAGAATTGATTCATTCGAGGTGATAGCAGTCATCCGATAGCAAGCAGGAGAAACTCCTTTTCCATGCCCCATTGCCCTCTAACGGCCAGTGCTCAGTTTGCACAGCAAAGTGCACAATTCAGAGGGCCACGCAGGAACGGCTGAGGAAATTGGTCTGTTGTGAGGGTCCGGTGGGTGCCTTATTTTCAAGAACTCCCCAAAACTGTTCACAGTAAAGATTGGTTTGGGGATGCACAGAGCAAAGGGTTTGTTCTCTCTTGGTAGCAGCATCCCTCAGAGACAGATGGAGAGAGGGAAAAGAGGGATGAAAGAGGGTGGTAAATTCACAGATTGAATAGAAACAGGAAAAAAGGGCATTTTTGTTTTCCCATGGAGTAAAGGGAGATGGAGGAGTGGGATGCTCACTCATACTAAAGAAAACAAAACAACAAACCTCAAATCAGTGATAAACTACTTCGCTTTTGGGCTGGGGGCAAGAGAAGGGTTCAACACGTGGCTCCTGCTTACAAACGTGAATGCAGCCGGTGTCAGTTCACTGGTGGTGACCACACTGTGCCAAAAGCCCCTCTGGGTCCTACCGCATGGTGCCAGCGGGTGGGCTCGTGGCTCTGCTGGACTGTGTGTGGGGGGGGCAACTCCTGCTGAGCAGGGGACCCTGAACCGGGAATAGGGGAGCAGCTGGACCCGGATCAAACCGCTGCAATTCAGCGAGAAGGGTGAGACCACAGAGGGAAATGTATCTGATGGTGTGCCGGTCCTCTGGGGTTAGGTACTGCAGGCTCTTGATGATTGGAGTGCTGAAGATGTCTTCAGTTTCCTTGGGTTCTCTTTCCTCTTGCAGTGGAGGCTTTTTAACAGCAGATGTCACGTTTGCATAACGGAACAATAAATGGTACCTGCAGAGGAGCCCTTTTGTGCTGGCTGGAAGGACAGAACACGTGCTCCAAGCAGGAGATGCTGTCACCAGTCCTACGGATGCTGGGGCCAAGAAAAGTTGTAAATCGTAAACTACAATAGACGTGTGCTGTTATACCTTTTTCTTAGGTTTCTCTCTCAAGTCACTGCTGGAGCTTGGTCTCAGTACAGCACTCGCACTCTGCTTGGGTGCTGGGGTGCAGGGTTTGCTTACTGGAAGTGGTCGGATATTGAGGAGGTTTGAGCCCATACGGATCAGACAGAACAGTAGTTTTCCGCATGAGAAAACAAGCCCAAGCTCCGTGGTTCGGAGTTGAATCTTAGGTAATTAATAAAAAGCAAGTCTCTAAATTTTAGCTTCCTTCAGCTCTCTATATCCATGGAAAATTCTTGAGTGCTTACAACGTGGAAAAGGTTGGAAACCAAGAAGAAATAGATTTTAAGGTGGCAGCAAAACTGTGGCGTAGTATTGTGTCAATCCTTATTATAAATTTAATTCAGGTTTACTGACTAACTTGGCAGGGTTTGGCAATACCTTTTTGGTCCTAATGGGGAGTTTTAGGGATTTGGCAATGTTATAAATGATCCCATTTTACACTGTTGTCATGTGTTTCATGTGCAAATGATGGTCTTTAAAAGACAAAACAGCTTTCTCCAGTTTAGATAGAATACTTTTAATACAGAAATCTTGGTAAATACATTAATTACAAAAATACATTAATTGAGGTTCATAAAAAATAAATTCTGAATCTTTGCACCGTAGTCAAATACAGCTAGATTAAAATCCATTTCTGACTCACATAAAGAAGCAATTATCTGAAGCGGAAGAAAGCTGTGCTCTTCCTAAACCAACTCACCTTGCTCTTCAGACTGAAGACTGCTAATTTCATCACATCTGTGTTTTGCAGAGCGTACAGTACTTGATTGGCAACCTCAAAGCAAACCTAACCCAAAAGAAGAAATTGGTTTTTAATATGCGTTTCTGTGTCAGAGACGATGGCCCTGCAGCGTGCAGCTGCAGTGACTAACCTATCGCTGTAGACAGCAAGGCTCTGCATTTGGAAAAGGACTGTGGAGTTAGGTGTTCGGTATCCGAACAAGACTTCGTGGATCAGGATTTCAGCAGGTGTGAGCTGATTCGCGATCTTGAGTAGAAGGTTTCAGGCCCTCTGAGGATGGGACTTGAAAACCTCGCGCAGGTAGAGCCTGGTACGCACAGTGCTGGCCCCAGGTCCCGGCCCTTGTTTGGGTCGTTTGGCAGCCGTGTGGTCTTCTCCAGCAAAGCCACTGTGCCCAAGGGCTGGAAACTGCCTTCCTGAGCCACAGTGTAATCGATTTGGATCTGTGTTCTGATTTTGATCCTGCTCCAAACCCAAATCCAGTTCAAACTGGAACCTCTATAAAATCTTGAGTACTTTGGGTCCAGGGCAATTTTGTTTCTCTCTTTTTTCTTTCCCCCCCCCCTTTTTTTTTTTTCCTGGTAAAATTTTTGTTCCTTGAAAAACACTTCTGTGTGCTTTAACTTAAAAATATTGATGCCAACCACATGGATAATATCAGTGCCAATGGTAACAATAGCATCAGTGCCAGCAGCCTCGCGGTATTATTAACATCAATGCCAACAGTATCATGCGGATCTGTGCCAGTGGGCCAACAGTGTCAACAAAGTTGATGCCAACAGGCCAGGACGAATGAAGAACCCCTCAGTAATAATCCAGCGTGCAAAGCCTCACGCTGTGCTGCTGTCCCACAATAACAACCCCGGTGCCCAGCCCAGTTCTCATTAGCAACTTTACAATAACACCCTGGTGCAAGGGCAATTGAACGAAAACACCAAGGTGTGTATATCCTGGAAGGGAGAAATACTCGGATATTTCTGGAGCTGAGGGGTAAATGAAATAAATGCTTAAGGATTTTGTTGATTGTGCTTTTAAAAATGTTTCTGTCCAAGTGCAGTGGTGGCAGCTGGAACGCTTTTTGAAGTGGCACAGCCGGAGCTCTGGGAGCGCTTGCAAGTGGTTTGATTCCTGCATGCTTTGCTTTTGAGCGTATCTCCAGCTCTACCTACCAAACAGAGGAATCTTGTTTAACAGGTAATCTAAGGATTAATGACAGAATCTGATCCAAAAGGATCTTTCCAGAATCGGTACATTTCCAGTGTGTAATCCAAGGCTATTATTCCAAGGCTGGTTCAGGCCATAAGGACACAAACTTCTCCAAAGGGCAAGAAGGATTTTTCTTTTTCTAGAACTTCCAACTTGCACATGAAGGAGAAAGTCTGGTCTGTTGCTGAAGAACAGGCTGGCAAAGATCCAGAGATGTAGCAAAAAGTTTACAATTTACAAATGTATGTAGTAGCCCTGCTTTCCCTGATCTTCTCAGGTCTGTGCCCAGAAAAGCGGCGCGGATGCAGGGCATCCTGGTGCGGATGCAGGGCATCCCAGCGCAGATGCAGGGCATCCCGGTGCAGCCACATCTTGCGCTGATGGCCTAGGCGTTAGGTTGTGTTAAACAGCTTTCATAACTTGCTCCCAGTTTACACCTCGGTGCAAGTAGTGATTCTGCTTCGTTTCTTTTTGGACAGTAGCTTGATGTCATCACCAAAGAGTTCCTTGCTGTTTGAAAACCAAACTTTGTCTTTCAAAGCAGCTGTCACTCGGTTGTTCTTTTTTTTAAAGAGAGCAGGAAGGCCATCTTGGTGTCTTTGCCAAAAGTGGAAGAATCAAGGGTCAAACAAATTGTCCCTGAAAATTTCAGGTGTCTTGATCAGCTCTAGTTCAGAAGCTTCATACTCGGGGATTAATTGGAGGTTTTAGAGCCTGCATGAAAAAGAAAGAGTTAAATAAATCACAGTGTGCCTGGTGCAGTTTCAATGAGTTACATCCTAAAGAATTGCCATTCCCACTTGAACTCGGTACCTTTGGTGGAGGTGGAGGTTTGCCTTTGGGAGCTGGGAGATGAGGAGGTTTTCTCTCTGGTGCCTATAACAAAAATGTATTTTAAATGTCATTAGGTTTTCCTGTCTGAGCAGCTGCAGACCTCCACTGCTGCTACTGTTATCTCATGTATTTACTACAGCGTGCTCCTAGTGGAAAAGCCAGGGGTGAATTAGATTAACCTGTCTATGTACGGTGCGGCACAATACAAATACAGAAGGGGTATAGAGCTCCTGTTTCAGAAGACCACAGAGCTATTCTCAATGTTTAAATTAGTCTGTATCGAGTATCCATGCTCAAATTGACTGCTTAGGAAGCTAAAGATGATCATATACTGAAGGTGCGTGTTGAGGAAAGCATCTCTAAAGACAGTGGGATTTAAATGTGTATTTATAATCAATTTGATGTGTGGATTTTAGATTTTTTTTTATTTAGTCCATCATTCCTTATGCAGGCAGTACGGTGCAATATGTTGCTAGTATGAAGATGGTTTCTACATCCTTGGATCAGGTGGGCAGGGGGCTCAAATGCTGAGATGGTAAATATTTGAGGGAGGTGTTTTTAAGTAGGGTTTGTTAATGGTAAATATTCATATTTTTCTGGTTTCCATTTTTTTTAAAGAATTCAAAATATGCACGTATATGCACATTGATGGACAGCCCCTCACAGATGGCATCTTTAGAGACTACCAGACTTCCACAGCACAGGGACTATTGCAGATGTCTGTGGTAGCAAAGATGCTCATCATTTGCATTGTGTTTACACCCGAAATCCCTGTGGCGACTCCTGCCGTAAAGAATACGTGGTTTGAATGTCTGTAATTTTTTTTTATCATAGTCAGAAACTGAAAATGGTAATTGGCATCTGATAGTCATTTGCAACTCAGATGGAAGATGTGAAAAGTTGCAGGGTTATACTTACAAAAATCTCTACTGAGTGAGAAGAGGTTGGTTTGGTGGAAGGAACAGGAGGTGGGGGACCTTTTGGCCTTATGGCAGGCTGTAAGAGAAGAGAATATAAAACGTATTGACCTGGTATATGTATCACATATGTGTGCATCCACGTGTTCGTGTGGGAGTGTGTGGGCTTATGTTCTCTATTAAAAAGTGCATGACTGGGGGTAAAAGGACGCATTCATCCCAGAAGCAGGTCTGGGATGCTTTATGCCATCTTGGCCCTGAAAAATCAGGCAGGGACTTATCTGGAGTGCAGTGATTTTGCCCCAGCCTTTGGGACCAGATTGTTCCTGCAGGTCTCCACCACAGGGTGAACTGGTATGTGCTGTCTTCCCCAAAGCCAACGTGAAAGCAAAGAAATTCCCTAGAGGTACTTACGCTGTGGAGCTGTGGTTTGTTCTCCTGCGGTGGAGGTACGGGAAGGAGAAGTCTCTTATCATTCATCTGAAAACAGGGAACAGTGAGATCGACTGAGCCCCCATCTTGTGCACGATCTTCGCATCCCTCTCTACTGCAGACAGATTGCTCAGGGGTTTAGTACCGTGTGCTTTCCCCACTCCCTCCTCGAGCTGGGATTCACAGCACTGTCCTCTCAGCCCTCCACAGGCATTTTGAAGCCCTCGTGGAAGCGTAGAGCTCTTTGGCTGATGAGTTTTGATGTTTCGATGCTTCGATTACAGTCCCAGGGAGACTATAGGCGATCCAGCGCTCCCCGCTCTTACCTTCTGAGCAGGTGCCGCCAGGACAGGGTGTTCTCTGTGTCTTTGTTCTTGATCCACAAAGACTTGGTTTGTGGCTCCCGGTCCCCTTCTGGTCTGGCAGCTATGCAAATATTACATATAACTGTAAATCTTACCCTGACTGAAGTGGAACAGCTTGCTGAAGTTGAATGCCTGCCCTACTCCTGTTGGTGTGTTATTTAGTCATGTCCTTTCTTTATTTCTTTTTATCCCCCTTATTTTAATTATTTATGGTTAATCTTGAGAGCTACAGTTTGAAGTCTTCAGTCCTGTTCCAACTATGCTATTTCCGAAACAGCTCAACAAAGGTCATGGGCCAACTTTGGGTTTCCAGTGTCTGAATCCCCCCACCCCTTTGGAAGCCCCAGCTTAAAACTTATCCAGAAGTTGCTTGGCTTTAGTTTTTTTGGTTTTTTTTTTTTTTCCCTCGATGGGGGTAAGCATTTTACCTCTTCTTGAATACTCGGAAGCGGATCAGTAACACCGCTGTAGTTGCTGTGACAGCGAGGACAACCAGCACACCGGCAACAATAGCGAAGCCTGGCAGGGAGAAAGAACACAAGTTGCAATTTCTTAAAATATCCACTATTTCTGAGCAGTTTCCCACCACAGCCATGGACAAACTGATTTTTTTCCACAAGGTTAGACCCGAGTTGTCCTTACTATTGCTCAAGCTTATGGCTGCTACTCCTGCCGCAAATGGTGATGGAAAGGAATGTATTTCTGCCTTTTTTGCTGTATTTGAAGACTGGGGTTATTGCCTGAGCTGTCCTTGGGCTAAACAAACCTAGCCCTTTCCATCCACCCTCAAAGATCATTTCATTGGCACTTCTCCCTCTTTCTCAAAGGACGTTACCCAAAACTGGGCGCAGGTCTTTGTCATTGTGAGGCTTCACAAGTTTCTTTCAGCAAAGCTGTTCTAAAGCTTCAACCAAGCCATGCTGTTGAGAGCTGACGGTGTTCTAGCCCGTGTGGAGAGAGGACAAAATATTGAATAACAAAGGCTTTAAATTTTCCTTTTTCCCAAACACATAGAAATCTGTACACAAAATATTTTCCTTCAGAGGTAGCTCAGTTCAAGGCCAGCTCCACGCAGGTGATAAAGAAATGAGCTCGCCCGCCTCCGTGATAGCAAAGCCTCTGGGAGCTCGCCTCCGCTCAGATTTGACAGGGAGCTAATATGGTGCGCTTGTTATCTTGGGATGGAGAAGGGAAAAGCCTGCTACTCTAAATAATCTCCTGGGTGCATCACATCTGTCAGGTTAGAAAGAAAAATAGCTTCCTCTAGTCATTCATACAAGCCGCACTTAAAGATGCGCAGAAATCAGAGACCTTCATGTTCAGTATTCAAGAAACAGCCTGGCAGGTTGGGCTGTTTCACCGGGGTTCAAGCAGCTCGTTTCAGCCAGCGGGTGACAGCGGCTGACGTGTGGCCGTACCGCACTTACTGGTAACTGCCGACGAGCTGTCGCAGGTCGGCGGTGCCCATCCTTCCTCACACTGGCATTGCAGCTCGTGGTCACACACCTGGGGAAGCACAAAGCCAGGAATGGCGTCAGGTTGGAAATATGAGTGGAGCTGGTGTAAAATTTCAGTGGCTCTGGGTCAGGGTTGTGGTAAGGTCATTGGAGTTAGGTTTGGAAACATCCCCTCATGTCACTTGGACTGGAATTTAGCACAGAGAGCAGCAGTTGAGCACAGCAAGGGACAGACCTGGCTGGGCTATCTTGTGCCTTTTGCAGGTGCTTGTGCACCTCAAGCTACAGGAGAAGGCAAAAAGCAGCAGAGTTGGTCTTTACATCTGCAGGTCTCTGAATGTTCAAATAAGATCAGCCCAATTATCTTCCCAAGACGGAAGATGACCTGAAAGAGGATAGCTGTGATACTGTGGCTCAGAGGCAGGGCCAGACACAGGTTCTGTGTCCATCTCCTTAGCAAAAATATTGATACTGATCGGGTTAGATTTGCTTTCATAAAAATATAGGAAGCCTCTGACTCCACAACTCTTGCAAATTCCTATCCCAATGACTTAAATACTGGCATCAATAAGGTCTGTGGCTGATATGTGTCATTTTCTTGGGTTTTTTTCTGAAGTTAACAGCACCAAATGCTCGTGTCTTACGGCATGTCCAGTGCACTTGGCAGAGCAGTTGGTTGATCTGAAGACATCTTCAGCATAGACACATTCTCCATTGCTGCACACCTGGAACGGACAGGGTGGGTGTTACCAGAGCGGTTGATATCTTTCAGAACGTGGGGAGCTCGCACATTATTGCATAAAGTGATGAAGAGTAAAAGGAGGCATAGAAACGGGTCTGCAAATCACTTAAACCTACTTTAGGAGTTTCGCATGTGGACACAATTTTTCATTCGACCTTTGGGTATTTTCTAGCAAAGGGGAGTGACAAAGACGTACAGATACCACTGCTCTCCACTCCTCTCCAATCCTTCATCCTTCCCCTGCTCCCGGTAGAAATACATAGCAAAGAAACTGGGCACAGCACTCGGTGATGCCTAGCATAGCCATTATGGAAATAATTACTATTATTTGTAATTAATAATTATAAAATTATTATTATTATTAT
>NW_010132874.1:0-313 GCF_000699245.1 Pterocles gutturalis | reverse complement strand
TGCCGCTGTTTCGGGTGGATTTAGGGTGGCCACGTCCTCTGGGTGACAGTGCCACCTCCTGGACACTGTCCCCATCTCCTGTCCCCTGGAGGAGGCTCAGAAGTTGGGGTGACCTTGGTGATGACCCCCCCAGTCCCATCCCAGCTCCTTGAGACAAGGGAAACTGAGGCAGGCGGGATGTCCTGGACACTGTCCCCATCTCCCGTCCCTTGGAGGAGGCTCAGAAGGTGGAGTGACCTTGGTGAGGACCCCCCCCAGTCCCATCCCAGCTCCTTGAGATGAGGGAAACTGAGGCAGGTGGGACCTCCTGGAG
>NW_010132873.1:4179-5649 GCF_000699245.1 Pterocles gutturalis | reverse complement strand
CCCCGCCGCAGCCGCCCCGTGGGGGCGCATCAAAGCCCGCGTGGGGCGTGTGTGGGGGGCGGCACGCGGGCAGCGCAATTACCCAAGTTAGGAAAACATCCCTGTAATTAGCGAGGCAACTCTAAGCACAAGGAATGGAAATTAGTCACAGTGCAATAAATTAGTTGGTGCATATATTACGTGCCGTGAGCACCCCGGGGGCCTCCTGTTTGCGAGGCTTTGGTTTGCAACCCCATGCCTCTCCATAAAGCATTCATCCCTAGGTGATTATGTTCCAGCAAAAGGAGTTTTTAACTGAATTACAAATTTTCTTCTCTAATTCTTTTGTAGGCAGAATTGGGATCCCTCACTTTTTCCTCTCTCTCTCTTTTTTTTTTCTTGAAGGTCTGGGGAGCAAAGCCACTTCCCTCCCCCTTCAGCTAATAATTAATTTTCAGCTTTTCAGGGCGCTTCAAGACCCTGCATTGTTTGCTTTAATTAGGAGCAGTAGTTAAGGAACTATTTTGAAATCCCTCCCCAATTATGAACTATTTTAGCTGTCGTTTCTTTCTTGGGGGAAGAAAGGGGGGGGGCAAAGCAGGAAATTGGACTGTAGCAGCACATAACATTTGCATCAAAATAATACAGCCAGCAACAGAAAATCACAATCACATCACTCAGAAGGAAGGAACAGAATACAAATTAAAGGAATAATGTAAATTTTTTGCCATTAAGCTTCAATGACCATTTGAAATGGTGCAAGGCACAAAGGTTTTGATGAGCATCATCCAGTTTGATTATTCATACTTGTGCTTCTGCTTGAATTAAAGTAGGAGTGCTAGAGCCTGTTAAAGCAAAATATTTGAATTGGTGGTGAACTCTCACCTTTACTTGCATCCATTTACTTTTCAAATGAATACCAGATAAGTTAGTGCATTTTATAATCGGCCTGTTTTCCAGTGAGTGCTGTCATTACATACCAATTTCTTTTAGAAGTGCTTCCTAAGAAACATTAAATACTTACAAATAAGGATCTGTCCGTCACCGGCAGCAGTCCCATTTGTGCAGCGCTCGGCAGCTCAGGCAGGTTGCATGCCCTCCCTTTGATGGCTGTGGGCGCGCCTCCTCCGGCCCCACGCGTGGCCACTGCCGGTGTTGAACCCCCCGTTAGCTGCCCCCCGGGCGCCGTGCCCCCCGGGGCTCCACACAAACCCGGCCAGTTTGCAAACAGCCTTCCCAGCCAGCGTGTGCCCGCGCCTTGCTGCTTGTGGGAGGACCCGATTCCAATCTAAAGAGTGATTTTAAAAAAAAAATATTTTATTTTATTATTTTATTTTAGGTAGTATCGACACCTCTGGAAAACAGAGCTGGGTCCGCAGCCCGCCGAGGGACAGGTGGGAAGGAGTCTGGTTTCGAAGGGAAGAGCTGCCTGAGGCTGAGCCACCCAGTCGCACTGGTGGAGGTGTGGCTGGTGGACCAGTGGTGCGGAGG
>NW_010132873.1:1889-4165 GCF_000699245.1 Pterocles gutturalis | reverse complement strand
ACAGGACTGTAGTCAGCCGGGTTTCCCGTCAGCAGGTAGAAGAAGGAGCATTGTGTCGTTTGGAGGTGTAGCAGCCCATGGGTTGGGAGTTATCCCTTGATTCCAGAACCGCGGGGTGGCACGGCACGGAGACATTGTTTCCTGGGGCCAGGGCAGCAGGACAGCGCTGGCAGGGTGAGCACTGTCCCCCTCCAGCTGTCCTCCCTGAGCCTCGCTGGCTTTATCCCGTTTCTAGGGCTCAGCATCAAGAAACACAGAGAATTCCCTACTGCCTCGTGTGCCTCGTGATCCCCAGGCTTTGGCCAGCCTCGCGCCAGGTTTGATGGCTGACCCTGAGCTTGGCTTTGGTGCGCTGAGCTGGGCTTAGCGGGTTATTCCTAGTGAGCAACGAGCTGGGGATCCTGCTGAGGTACATCCTTCAGCTCCGTCCGCCCGGAGATGTCGGCGGGGCCGGCAGCCCCAGCGAGGACAGCGCTGGTGGCTGTGGATGGGGTGCTGGACAGCCAGTATTCTGCTTTTCTGTTCGGGTGTAGCTTCAGGAGCCCCATGTGCTTTGGTCCCCGCTGAACAGTTAAAGCACGGCCGCTGCCATGGGGGTCTCACTGCCCTGGACCCCGTGTCACCTCCCCACACTCCCCTGAGCTCCGCAGCGCAGCAGGGTCCACTCCTGCCTGTCTGGGGAGGGTCTGCCCCTCCGCGCGGGTTTGCAAACACCAGGCTGCCGGCCAAGCTGGGAGCTGCAGGGTGTTCTACCCTGGCTGGCTTTGGCGCTCTGTAAAATGCCTTTTCTTAAAATGAGGAAAAAAACCAAATCAATGCAACTACACATCAAAAACAAACAAACCTCCGCTGTAGCAATTTTAAAGCAATCCATCAGAAGCTAATGAAGGCCAGGTTATTTAAATGATAAAGGACAGGCAATGAATGCATGCCATTGTCTCTGCTGCTTTTTCCAAGGTGATCTGGGTTAAAACCCTGCTCTCAGGGTTAATTTCGAGCTGCTTTTCTTTTAAAAATGGTTTTTTCCTTATTGACACAGGGGGGTTGATTTATGTAACATCCATAATAATTCCCAGATTTCTGTAGATTACAAGGTTACCCCCATGAATGGCTCTGCCAGCGGAGGGATGGGGTCTCCTGCTCCGCACCGGTGGGGAGAGCAGGGTCCGGCCATCGCCACTCACCCCCCCGCTCCCCCGGCGCCCGCAGCCCTTCACGTCCCTCTTTAATTAAGGATGCTTAATACACAGCACTCTGGGATGCAATTAAAAACACATAAAATAAACAGGCGGCGTGGAAAAGTGCAGCTCTGCTCTTTCTCTCCACTTTTCCCCCTGCTCTGGTTTCTCTGTCGCCTTTTCAGCCCCGGCAGGGACAGTTCCTGGGGACACCAGTACCAGCCCAGACCTGCTGCCCTCTCCTGTGCTGCCCGAACAGGGGAACGGGTGCCCCCACACACACACGAGGTCACATCCATGCGCATGAGCCTGGCAGTGCCGAGGGTCTCTCCTGTCCCCACCACCAGCTCTCCCAAGCCTGGAGACCCCGTCCAGGGGAGCGGGAGCGATGCCTGCTGCCTGCCAGCCCCGAGCGGCAGCGAACCAAGGCTCTGGCTCCTGAGCATCCTGCAATTCGAAATGCACCTGTAGTAACCGGGAGCTGTCCCCGTGCCTCGGCGCAGGAGCAGGGGACAAGACCCTGGTGGGATGCAGGCGGTCATGGCAGGATAGGGAAGGAGCCTCTCTGCACCGCTGCCTCCCGCGCACAACCGTGACCAGGAAAGCCTCTGGGAAGATTTGTTACCTTGGCCTCGGTTGCTCCAGATCAGTTATCTCTCTAGACTTATTTTTTTCCCTCCCTTCCTTGGCTTTTCTGCCGCTTCTCCCCTCCCCAGCACTTCAAAGCCCCGCTCTCTTTCCAGGCACTTTACCACGTCCTTGTTATCCGGCCACGAATCCTCCTAAGCCGCCCCGCTGTCCGCCGGCGTGCGTGTGGGCAATCACAAATTTATGACGATGCCCAGACTTTGCAACCCGAGCGCGTTTCTGCCCCAAACCGCTGCTTTCAGGGATCATTCCACTCGACTGGCCGAGAAGAAAACTGCTCTGATAGAAACTATGTTATAATAGTTGGGAACGGGATGACAATGCCCTGCCGACGGCGCTGATTTATTCTCTTATGCCGGCGCGGGGAATTGGTATGCGCCAGGGCAGAAAATGGAGCTGGCTTTTCAGCAGTGTTTAAAATCAAGCGGCTCGGGAGTCACCAGCCGATCG
>NW_010132873.1:0-1393 GCF_000699245.1 Pterocles gutturalis | reverse complement strand
GGAAGGGCTGAGGGATGTCAAGGAGACATCCTGGAAGGGCTGTCTGTCGGGTTTTGTTCAGGGGAGCTTTGCCATAATACATTTTGACGGGTTTGAAATTGGTCCTACAGAGGCCAACAATGGGGGCGAGGAGAAAATCCTCCCCCAGGCACCGGCGTGCCGGCAGCGCCCTGCGGCTCGGGCGCTGCAGGGAGATAAGTGCTGCCAGGCTGTCACTCTCCCGGCCGCAGCCGCAGTTATTGCAGCTCCGCAGTGAGCAGAGCCGGGGCTGGCAGCCAGGAGAGGGGTCTCCGTCCTGGGGGAATTTACAGAATTCGTTTAACTCTGTGTCTCCAGTTTGGTTTTCTAGCGGAGGAGGTGAGGGCCACCATGCAACCAGCCGGTCCGTGGGACCTCCCAAAGGCAGCGCATTGCCTGGCACAGTGAGCATCTTCCAGTTCCTCCCGCCAGCATCCCGCTGGAAGCCCTTCTCCAAAGCCAAGTGTTACAATTACTGGGACCCCGACTCACCCGGGCGCTCGGCAGCAGTTCTCGCACAGGTTTTTGTTACTCTGTTGTCCCCAGCGTACTTTGTGCGGCTGGAGTTGACTTGTGCGATAAATGGACGAGGTTCAAAAATATGACTCCTCTGAACTTTTTAACCTCAGACGAAAGGGAGGAATTCTAAGAGCAATGGATAAAATTCAATTAACGGAGATGACAGAAAATAATCTACTAAGCGAATACATCAGGCAATTGGAAGCTTTCATACCTTTCAAAAAGGAAATAACCTATTTCTTTCCTTGTTATCTAATGACACAGGAGTTTATTTCTCTGGAAGCAGTTACAAATCTACCTAATGGGGCCTAAATGCTGTTGCCAGGCAATTAGGGGTTTATTGTGTGGCTAATTCTTTCATTTCCCTCGCTGGTGATTGCCGTTGCAAAACAGAGGACTGGTGAGCCGTCCCCTCAGCTGAGAGCCAGTGCTTACACACGGGCACACGCGTGCGCACACATCCAGCTGTGTCCACATCTGCACAGCCGGGGGTTACAGGAGCGATGCGGCTCCTGCATCGCCTGTCCCACCGCCTGCTCCCCTGCCCGTGCCGCTGAGCCCTGGCCGTGAGGCCGGGTGACTTTGCAGACAGAAATTATTTGGATTTTCCTCACTGAAAATTTTTTTTTTTTTGATGAAAAATAAATGTTGGCCAGCCCGGACATTTCAGGGAGCAGGCTTGCACAGGGCTCTGCACACACACGGCTCCCATGGACGGGCATCGCCAGCTCTTGCGCAGTGGGGCCAAGGCCTGGGGGGGCTCTGCAGCCCCCAGCCCTTGCAAAGAGGGGAGAACCCTCCCTGGCAGTGGGGGGGGGTACAGCGTGCCTGCAGCCCCCAGCCCCTGCAAAGAGGG
>NW_010132872.1:0-7266 GCF_000699245.1 Pterocles gutturalis | reverse complement strand
CGGGTGTGTGACCGCCAGCCGTTGGGAAGGAGCCCGGCACACGGGACAGCATGGCAGAGGCTGCACCCGCGCCACGGTTCCATCAGCTGCGTGGAAATGCGGCCGGGGGGCAAAGATGTGAGGCTGCTTCCTTGGAAGGACAGGCTGCTGAGGACACGCTCCGTGTCCGTGCCGATGCGCTCTCTGGGCAGCGGTCCGCAGGGAGCGTGGCTGTGCCGTGCTGCTGTCTCATGGAGCTGCTTCTCTCCGAGGAAATGAACGTGGAGTCATCAGAGGGTAGGGTACGAGAGGAGGAACTGGTGCTTCCCAGCATCTCTGGCGTCAGGCCACCCTTGGCTTTTATTTAGCTATTTTTTTTTTCCTCTTTCTGCTGTGGCTTCTTTTTCTTTCTTTCAACAAGGAAGAGAGGGGAAAAACCCAGCCAACTGTGATCAGTGATTCAGCTGACAGACAGCATGTGACTGAAACTGCAGCGAGGCCGATTCCAAAGGAGAAACACGGTTTAAAATAACACTGTCGCTATTCCGGGACAGCGCTTGCTTTATGGAAATGTCTTATCGGAGAACGTTGTCAATATCTCAGTGCACTCAGCGCCCAATTCTTCAGCCCCTGCTTTGTCTGAAATGACTTCCCATTGGCACGGGTCATGTGTGAGAACGTGTTCTGAAAGTCACAGCGTGTGAGACCGGAGGGGAGTCTCAAAAGCCGGGGAGAGCAGCTTTAGCCTTTCCGTCAATACTGCACAGATGAGGAGTGATTGATTGGCCTCATTTCTCTTTACTTTTGCTGCAAGTTTTCAATCTAGATTTTAAAACCTGAGCCGAGGGTAACTGGGTGAGGTGCCCAATTCCCAGATCAGGAAAACGGAATTGCATTTTTCATGTGCCTGTTCAACATGCTATGACCCATTTTCTTTATTCTGAGCCTTTTCATGACTTAATAAAAACATCACAGCTTCACCGTAGTGCTTCCCAAGTCCCTATCTAGTAGAGGATTACAGCCGTGTGTGAATCCCGTGATGCCCAGAGCTGCGTGCAGGATGGCAGGAGCCCCTTTGCCTGGTAGGAAGGGAACACCTAAGGCAGAGCTTTACCAGGAACACACTGCGTCTGCCTGGCAGGTGAGAGCGATAACCTGCCAAGCACCAGTTTATAACCCTGCTGGAGACAGACATCCCTGGGGCAGAGAGGAGCTTTGAAACAGCTTTTGAGCCAATAATGCCAAGCCCTAGATCATCAACAGCATTCAGTTTTGCAGGTGACAAGACCGGAGTTGCAAAGTTCCACATTCACTGATCAATCTTAAAAGTTCAGAAGGAAAGCAGCCAGATATTTATAATGCCGGACGTTCACATACATGTATGCACACACACACCAACCACGCTTGCCTCTAAGGAAAGGAGAGGCCTGAGCGGGCAGAGTGCTGGGGGTCAGCATCCCCGCGGGGCCCAGAGCCGGCCAGAGGCAGGAAACACTCCGGTGGCAGGTGGAGGACATGGAAGAGTTTGCCAGCAGCGGTGGAGATGCTTAATGTATTTAAGAGCTTAACAGCCTATTGAAATGAAACTGCAATCGTATTGTGCCCGTCTCCTGTCTGCCAGTCGTCCTGGAACTGTCGAAGGACAAACCTGGCCTTTATTTCCCTGACCAAAATATTTGCACCTTGACATTTACCAGGGACGAAATGTTGAGGGAGATGGGTGCGTCTGAGGATGATTTTGGCTGTGTTTAGAGAGAGAGGGAGATATGTATCCCCCCCCTTTCTAATCACTGAAATGCAGTATTGTAAAATTCAGAACTTTTTTCCTCCTACTGCAGTGGTTTTTTTTCATGTTCAGGAGATTTAATTTTTTTAATGATTGTAAAATGAGTAAATTATTCTTGCATAGTGCTTAATATATTAAACATCCTGAATAAGAAGAAGTAGCCCTTAAAATAAAGCAATCCCTTCTCCTTTTTAACACTTTGTTAATTCCTCTGAAGGAGTATCTGGAATTGAAAATTTCATTTTAAAGTCTGAGAATTAGACTAATTGCAAAGAGCTTACTAGCCAAGGCATGAAGATGTGTTCTGTCCCCACCTTTTTTTTAAAGACTATAAAAGTATCGAACTACATTTTAAAATTACTGTGTTTTGTACTTTAAAAATTAACATCGTTTGTTACAAGCTGAGGTGGTAACTCAAAGATATTTTGCCTCCTTCAGGGGATCTTAATTAGCTTGATTTGAATATGGAAAAAAAGGATTTCTGCATAGATTGTGGAAGAGAGGTTGCCTTTGCCTCATTCCCGTTCATTTCCACCCCACTTGTACTGATTAGCCCATACACTTGCCCAGAGCTTGCATTTCATTCTTGGGTTCACAACCAGTACTAAGTGCTAAAGCCATTATTTTGCTTGGGAAAAAATCCAGTGTTCCACATTTTCCCAGTTTCTCTCCTACATTTCCAAAGAACATGTCCATACTCCAAATCCCCACCAACAATTCTCTCAGTTCTTCTGGTTCTTATTAGCACCAGAGTTAGGAAGCATAGGTGTAATGGACAAAGCCAGTCTGTCTGCACTTTGATCCAGATTTGGCAGGTGGAAACAAAGGGTTAACTGAACCAGGGAAGCACCTGGACCTGTAAGTGCTGATCAGGAAGAAATACTTGTTGGCTTAAGAGAGAAGTGGCAGGGCCTGCAGTGAAATACTTGTCCAGCTTTTGGTCCCAGAGCTAGCTAACACTGCTGTAGGGCAGGGTGTGCCCTGTATGGGGCTGCCAGAGAGCGGGGATCCGCAGACCCGCTGTACTGCTCACGGCTCCGTCCGCACTGCCGCACGCCTTCCCCCACCCAGCCAGAGAGAGAGGAGGAACAGGCACGGTATCTTCTTATTGTCACTATTAATGACTTATTCCTATAATCTCTAACTGAATTAAAATCTTAATTAAGCTTAGGCCACTTTTTTTCTTGTTTTTAATTAGGTATAGCCAAATGACTTGTCTATGGGAAGAAAAAGATAAAAAGCAGAAACAATTTTTTCCTATCTGTACTCGCAGCGAACAGCCTTAGTGAGCGTATCCTCTCAAAGAGATATCAAAGGGGTTTTTTTTCTTTTTTATTAACGTTAAGAATTTACTCCTCCCCACAACTTTAAGCCTGCCATGCAGTTATATCCTATGTCTCCTACCCAGGGAATTCCTGATAAAGGTTCAGGTTCTGCACCGAGCCAGCAGTGCCGCCGGTGCCCCGAGCTCAGGTGGAGAGCAGCACCAGCAGACGCGGCGCCGGGGGCTTCCCCTTCAGCAAATGCAGCGCCTGGCGCGGCAGAGGGCTATCGGACTGGACAGAAGCTATGCTTTAGAAAGAGGGGAGCGGCTGTACGAGGCCAGAGGAATAACACTGTGCCAATGTCCATTCTCCTCTTTCCTCGCTTGCCCTCAGAAACTGCCCAGACCCCAGCCCCTGCTCTGCCCGTGCCGAGCCGTGTGCCGAGACCCGTCCATCAGCACCAGCAGCGTTCCAGTCAGCTTCTATCCAGGCTCTTACCACAATAAAAATAACACGTTAAAGAGAGCGCTGTTGCACAGGAAACCTCCCTAACGCGCATAAATGGTTTTTTTGAGTGTTTCCTAGTGCTAATTCCACACCCAGCTTCTATAGTTCTTATTTAATGAGACACCAGGAGATGACTTATGGCAGCAATGAGTCTTTGACGCCTATAATAAACACTGCTTCCATATAAAACAATAAATCGCAGTAAAATGGAGAGGTAGTGGTAGATTTGGCCCGTGGTACACTGCAAATGTCTGTCTTGGCTTTGCAGACACAACTAAAATCTTACACAGGTCAGGTGGAAAGGGCGAGCTCAGCCGTGCTTCCTCCAAATACATCGCTTCTCCTTCCTTCTCACGTTTCACATGCAGCAAATGTTAAAAAGATTACAGGATTCTACCCAAGCAAATGAGACGTTAGTACTAAGCTCTCCCAAAATACCAAGGGCTGCCATCAGTGAAGTGTTGATCTGTAACTTTTAGCAGTGAAGGGATTTTTGTTTGGTCTTCTTTCAGCGTTACCCACTCATTTTACTCTTGCCTCAACCAGTCTCTTCAAAGGCTACGGTTTTATAAAAGTGTAAGCTGGCTCTTTTCTGGAGACCACAGCTGAGTGAGCGTACTCATCTCTCCTAGCGGGCGCTTTCAGCCTTCCAAGGCCAGGACTCAGCCAAAGCTTTTTATCTGGTCTGTGTTGTGTGGGCGTAGGATTTCCATCTACGTCGAATTCCGGCATTTCCCCTGTAATGCAGCTTCCCAGTTCCCATTTGTTACAAAAGCCAGCTTCTGCAGCTTCATTAGTGTTTATAAAATGCATTATTAATGAAGTCTTTATTAATGAGTCTTGGGAAGAAGCTCTCGAACCCTCCTTGCATGTTCCGTGCCTTTCCCTATGGAAACATGAGGTACTTGTTTTGCTTGCATCACTGTTTACTGGGAAGTTTTTTTTAAAAGCCTGTCTCTTGTAGTCGAAACTAAACCCACTTCTTTCCACATTAACCTCACCATTTGAGTTTCATCTGCACTATCCTTCGGAGGAGCGCTGGCACGCGGCTGTTTCAGTGTGCAGGTGGCAGGCTCTGCAGTGAGTCCATCTCTGCCCTGACGGCTCGCTCCGGCTGTGGCTGATGCTCTGTTCAACTCATCCGCTGGTGCACAGGTATGGCAGCACGCACGGTACCCAACGCCGTGTGCTGATCCGAGACCTCTGCTGCGCCTTTGCATGCATGGGAAGGGAGGCAGAGGGGTGGGAATGATTGTGGTCCAACTCCAGCCTGATTTTATATCGAGTGCGTGCACCGAGCTCCGTGGCACACGTAGAAGAGACGTGCCTGTCCCCATAAATTCAGTCTGGTCTGCAGGAGAACATACTTCCACCAGCAAATCTGACCATTTCAGTGCAACAGGACTGAGATTTTCAAAAGGGTTTATGGGATGCGAAGTGTTTCAGTGGGACTTGGAGACTAAGTTCTTGTGTAAATCTCTTGCTTAACATTTGTGTGTTGATGTTTACTCCTTAAGAGTCTTTTGGCATCCATTGCATTGATTTATAATGCTGCGAGAGCTGGGCTGCGAGCACTGCAGCAAGACTTTATTTTAAAAAGACTTGGCTTTGAAATCAGATTTGATCCAGCATGGAGACTGACCGCGTTCCAATTCTCACGTCAGTTTCTGGGTGTGGTTTGTTTTTTCTTTTTATTGTTTGGATAGGTTTTACAGATGTATTTACTAAAAACATCTTCCTGCATCTTTACATTCCATGGTTCACTGAAGGGTCACACCACACTGACAATATTTTGGACACCTTCCTGTGTTAGTGGCATCCTAATGCAGCCCTGTGGATTTGTACAGATCGGTCCCAGAAAAAACCCACCTCACTGATGGCAGCTTCTGTTCGTTCCGCTGAAGTTCTGTTCATACCATCCCCAGAGTTCACCTCCTTACAGACACGGGGCTGTCGGGGTGCCCACTGCAGACACATTCAGCTGCAGCTGGACGCCGTGCGGTTCTCCTCCGTGGGGAACGGTGCCAGCAGCGCGCGCTCCTTGTTGGGCCCTGGGTCACAGCAGCCGCTCGTGGGCTCGGTGCGCTGGTATGCTGTATGCAGATCATGAGCTCTGAAACCTCCGCTGGGTTGCAAAGGGATAACTGGAACTGAGGATTTTTATCAGGCAAAGTGGGGCTTAACAGTGCCGTTTATTTCAGTGAGGCTGTACACACCCAAATGACAGACTAGCTTGGTTAAATTCTGTTACGACTGGTACAGGACCTCTTACCAACATGCCTGGGGCATTTCCAAATTTTAAAAATCATTTAGCTTACATCAGCCCTTTACTAACTTCAGCTAAATACATGTAAGCCATTGTAAGATGGTTCACACAGCTATCTTTACTAATTTAACTACATTTATTTGAAAACATAATTTGAAATATGCAACTAATTACAATAATTAAACCTGTATTTTATTTTTGCAAGGTAATTTTACTGTAGGCTTTTGTTTTATTAGTTTCAACTAGAAATAGCTGTCATCCTCACCAGTGAGAGGATTTAAAAAAGGCACCAATCTACCCATATTATAATTAAATCCATGCTTAAGTATGTGTGTGTCTCCAGCTTTGGAAGATAATTGTGCACACCTCATTGCTTTTTACTTCTAAACATTGCTGTGGTCATTTACCAGGTAATTTCAGAGACAGGTTCTAAATTGCCAGTGATTTCATAAAGTTTAAAATGTTCATACCTAGCTAGAGGATGACTGGGCATTTCCCCTGCCCTCCCAAACAGCAAATGAAACATTCACAACAGAGAGCTAAGACAATGGGTGGAAAGGGGAAGCACGTACTCTGAAGTGCTCTCAGGCAGCAAATTTTCACAGTTTACTCTGCTGTGTAATAAACAAGGTGTCACCATAGCAACAGGCACATAACTTCATTTTTATATAACAAACGACAAACCCCATTTCCTTTCCTAAATTCACCGATGCAATTTATCACCCGATTTTTAAACCGTACCTTGATTAAACATACCGCACCGTTTCCCTGCTCTCAAATACGGAGCTTTTTGTGGTGACTGGTAATTTTCTTTTTACCAATTAAAAAAAAATCAATACCTTAGCCAGCAATCTTGACATAGATTCTCAAGATTATTATAATAACTCCTTCCAAATTCCTTACAACAACTTTCTCCCTCTCTTGTTGGCATTTCTAAGTCTTTCTTCGTGCAGGGAGGAAGGAGCGAGCTCAGCACAGAGCCGCTGGGAGATGGTTAATGGGCACGCTGCAGCAGCGCGGGGTCTGCACCCCCACCTGCACACACCAGAGCCTCGGAGAGCTCACCTTGCAGGCGCTGCCGCCACGCTCTGCACAGCTCAGAAATGCAGGAGTCAGTTGTGGCAGGGAGAGGAGTGGGCAGTGTGTATCTTCATGGCACAGCGCAGTCAGTGGCTCCGTGGCTGTTCGGACAGAAAAGCTGCCTGGCTCTCACCCCCCGAGCAGGACTGGCCCCGGTGAACCCTCTCCTCCTCCCCGCGTGACGGAGCTGCCCAGCGCAGGGACACGGCTGCGTACGGTGCTGAGCTGGCTCATGGGGAGGTTGTTGCCCCCAGCCCAAACCACAGGCTGAGCTGATAGAGAACAGCAGTGGCATACACAAAAGAACCGGCAGCACGTTTCTTGCCGTGCCGGTGCTGCAGGACGGGTGGCCCATGGTGCCGGGGCGGTGGCCTGGCTCTGCC
>NW_010132871.1:41752-48473 GCF_000699245.1 Pterocles gutturalis | reverse complement strand
AGGCCAGGCACCGGCCAGCCTCGGGGTCCAGGCCCCCGCCAGTGCTGGGCCAGCTCGAGCCCCCTGCAGCGGCACAGCTTCACACCATCCCCAGCTCGCCCCAGACCAGTCTCACCAGGTTTATTCTACAGCTGGAGACCTGCCCGGGGGCTCCAGCCTTGACGGGGGTATTTAGAAAGGAGGAAACCCACCAGGAGAGCTGCCGGCAGGGCCAGGAGGCACATCCAGCGCCAGCCGCGGGAGCCATCGGAGGAGTCATCCACCACCCGAGTTCTCAAGGGCTTCAGCGTCCGCTGCCACTGGGTCAGGATGGCGTCTCTGGCCCCGCTCCACTTCCCCCGTCCCATCAGTCGGTACTGGTAGGGTGTGCAGGGGCCGAAGAAGACGGCTAGGGCCAGCCGGGGGTCTGTCAGGAGCAGCCTCAGCACGTTGGGCTTTACGCCAGCGCATGAAGCAATTTCATCGGTGTAGCTGATAAAACTCATCTTCAAGTTCTCCCTCTCAGATGGATTCCTTCAGTGGACAGGAAAGAGACAAAATCAAATAGCATCATCCCATCTCGGTTCTCAGCTCCACGGAAAGCAAAAGCTCTGGGCCCAGACATCAGCCGAGCTCCCTCTGCCCCGAAAATAAACGTAAAGGTGCCAAAAGAGGCTCTGCGGGGCGGGTCCCCAGCTGTCACCCTGGGGCAGGGAACAGGCAGAAGCTTGTGTTGCCTCTGCACCTTAGTTGTGGCCTCAAAAATGGTTCTAGGATAACACTGCCATCCTTTTAATGCCACAAATACCCATGCCACGTCCTTCCCCGAGCTTCACAGATGTGGATTTGGCCAATTCTGCATGGTAGAGGAGTAGATACTCACAGCTAAGACTGCCAAGGGAACTGGGGGAAAACTGGGAAGCTGGGAGCGGGCTCTGGGATGGATTTTTCTGCAGGAGGGAGGATGTGTGCTGAATCTGCTTCAGCACGTTTGGGACAGCCTCGAGTTTGTCCCCATTGCACCTTGGCCTCCTGTATTTCTGTGTAGCAGCATTGTGTCTGCAATCACTGGGATTCCTGGTGACAACCCCCATGGCTCTCTTGTGTCCCAGATTGTCATCAGGGTCCTGTGATCCAGCCCTGCCTTGCTGGGCAGACCTAACCCAGCCTGCACCCCACCTGGCCCGAGGTCCCCTCTTTGCTCCCAAAAGCTGCTGCAAGGCAGCATGTCCACCATCACCCATCCCACAGCCTTGGGGACATGTCTCGACCTCCTGTGAAACCGCAGTGCCAACAAAGCAGGATGTTAGCTCCCACGTACACAAAGGACACGCTCCAGCCTTGTCTAATACTCATCTCAACCTGTCAAAAACTGCCACCAAAGTGTCCTCCACACGCACCGCCTGGCTCCAGGGTGGTTTCTGGATGGGGTTTGGCCCTGACTCCAGCGCTCCTGGCTGCCTGGGTTTGGGAGGGAGAAGCCACGAGATGGCACCCTTAGTCTGGAGAAAACCAAACCTCCATCTTGACATTCTGGGAAGAAGGACATGGCTTGGAGACCTGTCGGAGAGGACATGTAGGTCCTGGGTCTTGCTGTAAGCTGCTCCAGAGCACTCTGCCCTTGGTGTCTTGGTCCCACCATCCATAAAGGAGCCACAGCAGCACTTCCCCACCTCGCTGCGGGTGGTGAGGGAATGAATGCATCCAAGAAGAGCTGGGTGTCCTAGGCAGGTCCCTCCCTCCACCGCCATAGTGCCCCCCTTTCCCTGGGGTTATCCTGGCACACAGCACCCATCACACCCTGATCATGGGACCATCACGCACCTTTTGACTAGTGGCTTCTTCTTCAAAACGTCAGCCATCATCCTGCTGGTGGGAGGGAGCTTGTTCCAGCCTGAGAAGAATGGAGAAACCAGAGACCTCCAGTAGCACCTTAAGCTGAAAAGTTCACCCCCCTCCCATGCTCCCAGCCGCTTTACCGAGAGCATCCATGCTTGCTGGTTGTGTCAGTGTGCATGGAGCAGCAGGGATATGGGGATGCAGCTGGGGGGCAGAGGCTACAGTGCTTCTAGTACTCCTGGCCACCATGGGTACTGCCACCATGGGTACTGTGGCAGGAGCCAAAATATGCCCTAGGCTCTGTAGACAGCGGGTCAGGCTGCTCCAAACCTCCCACCCCAGTAGATTCCACCATCGCTTCCACCCCGTCTCCCACCTGCAAAGATCCCTGTCACCCAGCGAGCCTGCATTTCTGATCCCACCATCACAGAGCCGGTCAGTTGGATTAAGCCGATGATGGCCAACGTCGGTTTTTCCAGATGGGGAGGGAAGACGCGTTTATAGAGGGAACGGTTGTCATCGAATTGGCTGCGAACTGACTCTTCGAGGAAGGAAAATGGGAAGACATAGCCCGTGGCAAAGAGCACCACATCGATGTTTTCTTCGGTTGTCCCATCGTCGAAAAGAGCAGAGGTTTCTGTGAACTCCTTCACCTTTGGCTTCAACACAACAGTCCCACAGAGGAGGCAAAATGGCAGCTCTTCGTTCAAAATTCTCTTAACGTTGGAGCTTGCAGGTAGAAAAGAGGAGGACACCAATGTTAGCATCTGCGAGGGACCCAAAATATCTTTTTGTTCCCCTCCAAGGGTTTGCAATTCCACAAATATTCCCTGAAATTAAAAACTGAGCATTTAATGTCATTAAAACCCCCTGACCAACCAAACGAATAGTGAGAAAAAAATACCTTTTGGTAGAAGCCAAGCCATAGTTTGCATGGTTAAACCATGAATTGACCTGCCGAAACATGATCCTCTTCATGAGGGCTGATGGAAGAAGCGACTCAACCAAGTGGTTGAAGCGGGTGTTCTTGACCATGTCAAAGGGGAAGCCGTGGTCCGAGACCCGGCTGAACACCAACGTGCTGCTCCTGGCACTGAGGAACACCTGGGGGAGAGGGCAGCTCTCAGCCTCCTGCCCGCAGAGCTGTCCGCTGGTTTTTACCCTGAATGGCAAATCCCATCTCATGCTCTTGGGAACCAAGAGGGTTTTCCTGAGGGAAGGAGCCAGGTGAATCAAACAGCTCGTGGTGGCTTCCGCAAAGAACCCACAGCTGCTGAATGGCCACTCTGTGCCTCAGGGGGCCCAAACTCTCCAGGAATTGCCAAGCTTCTTCAATTGCCCTCAATTTGAAGGTCTATTTATTGAGAAACCCAGTGGGCAAAGCTTCCTGTGCATACCCAAGCCACCAGCTTTTGTGGTGCCCGGCCAGGCTTGGCACTGCCGCGGAGCCGTACCTTCGCAGCCACGCGACTCAGCTGCACAGCGAGGTCGCCACCGGTGTTGCCAATGCCAACCACGAGGACCCGCTTTCCCCGGAAAGCCTCAGGATCTTTGTATTGCTGGCTGTGGAGGTACCGGCCTTTGAAGCGGGTATCAATACCTAGGCAGAGAGCAGGGAGCATCTCCTACTGCCGGCCAGGTACACGTGCTCGCCCCAACTTCATGCCCAGACCTTCCACCCTTCCTTGCAGCTGGGAGGCTTGTGGAGGTCTTAGCTCCCTGGGTGATGCCACCCTCCTGCACCTTCTTCATGTTGGTCCTGCTTTGCAAATTCTCATGCAAGAGACTGGATGCATCCCATTCCCGGGAATACCCATAGGCATTCCCACTGGGTGAGGGTCCCGCCTGCCCCGGCATAGGGGCTTCATGGAGCAGGCAAGCTCACAGAGGAAAATGCAGCCAAGGGACCCCAGCTCACCCCGCTGCCGAGGCAGGGCTTACCTGGGAAGGAAGCCAAGGGTAAGTAGGGCTCCTGGTAATGGCCGGTGCAAACCATGACGGCATCAAAGACGTGTGACTCCTGAACGCCATTGGTCTCGGTGACCACCTCCCACTGACCGGAGGTGGCAAAATCTGGGCGCTTCCTCACGCTGACAGCTGTCGTCTTGCACCAAAGCCGAACAAAACGGCAGTCAGGGACTGTGCTGTGTTTCGGAGAGGACCTGTCTGCAAAGGGCTGGGGATGTGGGGGGGCAGGCTGTGTCCCTGGGGAGCCACGTGTCACCTCTAAAGCTGTTAAATCCCACCCTGGGAGATGCACCAGGCAGCCCATGTTCATGCAGCCTAATTTAGATCATGGAGCTGAAAAGGCTGCATTCAGGATGCAAAAGGCAGATGGTCCTCATGGGCTTTGCACCTAGCATTGTCCCATCCCACCTGGGCCACGCCCTGGTATCTGCAGCCACTGATGCCCCTTCTCCCTGCGGCGTTTGGGGTCCTCGCTCACCTTGAAGTGTATGTGCCGCAGGAGGTCGAAGTGCTGCGCGTACATCCGATAGTACTCCAGGAGAAGGCTGTGGGGTAGGAAATTGGGAAAATCCTCTGGGCAGGGGAAGTCGCTGAAGCAGGACATCTCCTTGGAGGTGTTGGTTATGAGCAAGGGGTACACGCTGACCCTCCTGCTGTCTGTGGAGTCCTGCAGGAAGCCAGAAGTGCCATTTGCAGGTGTGTGGGGAAGGGCTTTCTCCCCGCCAAGCCAGCAGAGCATCTCGGGTACAAGGCAGAAACCAGGACTAGCTCCTGGTGACCATGGCTTCTGCTCCCTCCGTCTCCTTCTCCACCTTGGAGTCGGGGGGCGCCCCATGCCTGGGACAGGGACAGTCCCCAAGGGCACAGCCACCTCTTTGCTGCTGGCACAGAGCATCCGAGGGAGGGGACAAACCCAGGGACAATCCTCCCCACGCAGGCAGAGCCCACTGACCGTGTAGCGCCAGAGCCCCCCGATGTCCTCGCTCCTCTCAAAGCAGGTGGGCTCCAGCCCCTCGTCCAGGCAGCACTTGATGGAGGCCAACCCACCAACCCCAGCCCCGATAACGGCCACGCGCCGCACCATGCTGTCCCACAGCACACAACGGGCCGGCGTGCAAGCAACTGGAAATAAAATAGCCCAGGGATCAGCAGAAACATCCGTCTCTTCTTCCCATCCCCAGCAAAACACCCCTCGTCTTCTCTGGCTGCAGGTGTCCCTAGAAGAAAACTGTCCTTGGAGCCAGCCATCACCAGCACTCCAGCGCTACAGATAAAGGCTGCTAATTACCCTTCCTCCTGTGCTAAACGCACACCAAGGGCCCAGCAATTCCCCTCCCATGGGCAGGAGAAAAGGAGGCACTTGGAAACATCATCGCTGTGCTGCTGCTTCTCTTTATTCCCTTTCCGGGCCCAAAGCAGGGCATGCAAAGGAGGGGAAGGGGCTCGCAGCCATCCACCTCTGCTGCACAAAGTGATCCTCCCGAAACCTTGTCAAAAAATGATTTCAGCTAAGCTGGCTCATTTTCACGCTTTCCTTTTTGATTTCTCATTAAAGGGCATTCTATCGAAGACAAAAAGGTTTGTTTTTTTTTTTTTTTTAAGTGATGCCTGACTGAGCAGGAGCACGGCGCAGCGATTCAGAAGTTAGGCAGCACCGCGAAAGTGCGTCTGGGATTATAGACTATACAAAAGGTAAGAAACCCAGGAAACGCCGGGTATAAATGGGAGGATCTCAAAACTTGACATGTGTAAACTGAGCTGCTCCAAGCTTGACTGGAATGCAGACAAACTAGGGAAAAACTGAACCCATGTGAACTTTGATTATGTAACCAGCACTCCTACTGCAAAGGCTGAAGAAAAAGTAATTTATAACTTGTTTTCAACCCATTTTGTGTCAAAAAGTTAAACAGGAGCTGGAGGAAACTGCAGAAACCCAGGGAAAAGTGAAGGAGATGCAGCCCCCCAACCACCCCCCTGCATCCAAAAGCCAGTTGCTCCCAGCCCGAGCCACTCCTCAATCTGCGGAAACAGGGCAGGACATGCCGACACTCACCCACCCTCCGTTTCCGGAGCCTCCCTTGGCTTTGGGAAAAGGTAGAGACGTTCCTGGAGTGATAAGGTCACCCCTCTTTTCCAGTGCTGCCTGCAGACAGGCTTTGCTCCGGATGGTCTCTGCCACAGCCCCTCTCCCCCTGCCAGCAGCGAGGCGAAGCTGGTGGCAAATGCCAAAATCCCAGGGAGCTGGCTGGCTGCTCAGGCTTCGGCTGAACTTTGCTTTGAGTTTCTCTCAACGCAGATTTAAAGGAAAGGCTGAAGTCCAGGCAGCTCGTTGCGGCTCCTGCACCGCCAACCTTTACACCCGCGTTCTCCCCTCTCTGCTCTGCTGAAATACAGCCACAGAAAGTTCTCAACCTCCTGCAGAGGTGCTGGCTGGAAATCCGGACCGTAATCCCAAGGGTACTGTGCTTGCAGGGACTCCCGTGCTGCTGCTCACCCCCACTGCTGCCCCAGCCCCAACAGCAGCTTGGGGTTGTCCTGATCCATCCCCATGTGCTACTTGTGCTGGGCAGGCGCTCGCTTGGCATCCCCAGGAAGGCAGCAGCAAGACTTGCTCCATTTGCCTGCGTGCCAGCAGACAGCACAGAGGATGGACATGGTTTACGGGGCTGCCTAATTTTTGGTGGTCAACAAAAGCATTCACAATCCCAGGTTTGGGGCTGCCCACAGCTCCCGCTGGCACGGCCCCAGCCCAGGCACAGGTCCCAGTGCTTCCCGTGGTCACAAGGAGACAACGAGACGGCAGCCTGCAGCACGCTCCTGCCACAGCTGATGACATTTTATTCATTGAAAGTCTCTCTGCACACAAAGCAAAGCCCTGGGAGTGGTGGGGAGTGCAGGGAAGCCTAGCCAGGAGTGTTCAGCCCCACAAGGCACC
>NW_010132871.1:37071-41721 GCF_000699245.1 Pterocles gutturalis | reverse complement strand
CCACCGCAGCCAGGGCCCCTTTACTGGAAAGATGCACTGATTCAACCCAGACTGGATTTTCAGGTCATAGGGATTAAGGTGGGAAGAAGGGAGAGCCTGACCTGCCAACCCAGCCCAGACAACCCCTTACTGGACTAAAGGCCCCCATTCCTGGCTGGTTTGGGTCAGGGCTCCTTTCTGGCTGGGACACCCAAAGCCATTTTCTGCTGGTCTTGTCCCTGCTGCCTCCTGGCCAGCATGGCGTGGGCACGGCCGCAGCACACAGCCCTCGGAGCAGGAGGCAGGAGAAGGGGGATAAAGGCTGGGGGCAGGCTGCCATCCCCGGCTCATCAGGTCTGCAAAGCTGTGCTTGAGGGTGAGCTGAAGCAGAGAGAGGCTCGTAAAGTTAACTGCTTGGTTAGCTGATTAAAGTTGTCACGACCTGCTGAAATCACTTTCCCCTGTCCTGCAGCACCCTTTGAACTGTCTGACCCCAGATAACATCCCCAAGGACAAGGAAAGAAAAACCCAAAACTAAACAGGCTCTAAAATCTACTGGAAACCAAAAACCACAGCAGCCAGGAGCAGGAAGAACCCCACTACAGTCAGGAGAGAAGGGCAGGAGCTGGAGGATCTTGCAGGGACTCGTGTTCTCGTGGGCTTCAGGGTCCGGTCCCACTGGGTGAGAATGGCCTGGCGTGCCCCCTCCCAGCGCCCGGGGCCCCCCAGCCGGTACTGGTAGGGGCTGCAGGGGCCAAAAAAAACTGAGAGGGCCAGGCGGGGGTCTGTGCAGAGCAGCCCCGGCACGCTGGGCTTGGCGCCGATGAAGGAAGCGAGCATGTCCATGTAGACCAGGCAATCCACTTTGAGGACTTCGTCATAGGACAGACCAAACCTTAAAGGATTGGAGAAGAAAAAGAGGTGGGAGAAGAAAAAGAAGCAGGGCTGAGAAGCACTGGAGGTCAGATCCGCTGCATCCACCTTGTTATAGCATCTGAACATGGCTGGGTTCCTCTTAGGAAAGGGCTGTGCATATGCACAGTGGGGACCAGGGTCTGGTGGCACTGCATGTGTCAAGCGATGCTGGCTCTGGCACACACCTTTCTCAAGTGCATCAGTTGCTCCCTCACTTCATCACCCACAAGCTGTATCTGAACCCCCTCTCTTCACCTTTTCTAACAGATTTTGTCAAACCAGGTCTGGTGTTGTGGTTTGGTTGGGTTTATGGTTGTTTTTGTTGTGGTTTTTTTTTTTTTTTTTAATTAATTTCCCTTTACTCTCTGCAGGGGAGTCACACGCAGCATGAGAAGGCTGGCACCCTTTAGTTTCCCTCACATTTGTTTCCACTGAGTATTGCAAAAACCTGTGGCAAATTGCAGAACTGCTTCCCCTTCACCTTTGTAGCATCCACCACTTCACGTCCCACCCTTGGCTGTTTAGCCTTGTATTATACTGCAGTTGTGCTGTGCAATTCTGAATTTCCCTCTTCCATACCTTTTCTTCTATAGCAATCTAGGTGAATCACAGATTAATATATTGCCCACTTTCCTGGTTTTATCTCATTAATTTCATAATATTTCTTAGCCTCAAATCAGACCTTTTGCCTGCCCGTGAACCATGTGCCAGTGTGCCAAGACACCCCTTCACAGCAATTCGGATCCCTGTGCTGAGAGGCGAGACCTTGGGTTGGCTTTTATTTTCTCTGCTGAATTTCTCGGTGTTTACTACCATTAAATTTCTCTGCCATTTTATCAGTCAGTCCCTGGGGACCCTGACACACTTCCCCAGCTCCCAGGCAAGCTTTAATCTCAACTACCCTGAATTAATTTCTTCCCATCATCAACAGGCAAAATACCAGTGTCAAACCAAATGTTACGTTGGCTCTGTGCGAGGGAATAAAGGGCGGGCTGGACCTGGGCATCCCCCTTTATCTCCGCTACACGTGCAGGGAGCAGCTGCAGAGTGTGAGCCCACGTGTTGATGCCCCCCAAAACTCTGGGGGCTTTTCAACCCATGGAAAAAACCTTTGGGGCTCTGGGGAATGGCTTACCATCGCACTCTGTTTTTCTTCTTCTCGTTTACTTCTTTCTCCATGACAGATTGAGGCGGCAACCGACACAAGCCTAGAAGAGAGAGGGAGAGAGTCATGTAGAGTTTAACTCCTGAGGGGAACTTACAAACTCATTCCATGATCCAAAACATAGGCAGCCCTTCCCTGGGAGGGCAGGAAAGCCCCATTGCTCGGATTTAGTTCAGCAATGGCAATTCTGCCAGAGACCAGCCCTCCACGGCGGTACAAATTCACCCCCACTTTTTCCTGCTCTGATAAGTTGTGCTGTCAGGGCACAGGCAGATGATGTGAGGTGAGATGGGCCATGCAAGTCCCAGGAAGGATCACCCCAAAAAGAAGAAACCCTAGAGCTTCCACTGGCTCTGTGGAGGAGCTTTGATGCAGCCCTCCACACCAGCCCAGTGGGAGGTTATTATTATTTTTATTTAAAAAAAAAAAAAAAGAACATCTAGTAAGTTTATTTCCTCATCCCAATAATAACAAATAATTCCTCTTGTGGGGCAATGAGTCTCTTCTCCTCTGGTAGGAATGGTGGACAAACCAGCTTGGCCCTTAAAGAGCAGGGAATTCTGCCAGGATGAATCCACTACAGTATCTTAAAGACAACTCTTATCTGTGCATCCAGGTTTACATAACCATCTCTGTGCTCTGCCTCCTAAAATATTTTAGAGAGGAAATACTGCCTTGAACAGCCTGGTTGAGACCGTGGTTTGTGGGCTCAGGTGCAGGACTGCACACCAGCTGAGTCACAGCAAGGGACAGAGCGCATGCTCTTGGCTTGCGGAAGGTGGGGTACAAAGCATTAGCTTAAAAGCATCAGTTTTACAGGCCAAAAAAATAAGTGATGTAAGGTAGATGTCATGAACTTGCATGGTGCTTGGACCAAGCACACAGTCATGTTGCTGTAGCTCAGCTGAAGTGAAATAACTTGGGAAATCCAAGCCCCAGAAATGCTCCCTTGTCCACTACTTTGACATGAGCTTCTTAGTTCTGGGGTCTCCAAGGACAGAGATCCCTCTTGGTGCACAGAGGGGACAAGATGTGCCCAGTCTGAACTGCAGTTTGGTACACAGGAGAGCTCCCATTAGCTCTCCTACCTTTGAAGACACGGGTCACCCAGCGCGCTTGCATCTCTGTCACAGGCATGATGGCTCCTAAGGGCTTGATCAGCCCAAGGATGGCCAGGGTGGGCCTCTGCAGATGGGTTGGGAATATGTATTTGTAGAGGGATGCATGCTTGTTTTCCACCTTGACGTCGGTTTCTTCTAGGAATGGGAAGGAGACATTGTAGCCTGTGCAGAAGACGACGATATCAATGGGCTCCTCCTCAGGACAATTGTGGAAGACAACCGAGTTTTCCTTGAACTCCTTCACCCCTGGCTTGATGGTGATCCTCCCTGTCAGGATGTAGCTGGGCAGGTCATCGTTCAGCACGGGCTCGCGCATCTGGGGGCTGCAGAGAGCCGAGGGGCTCTGAGCGTTGGAGACCACAAATGAGCTCTGCCTGTGCCCCTGCTCCTCCCCCCTGCCCTCCAGCCCCACAACCTCCTGGTGTTATTTTCTAAGCAAGCACCCCTACCTCTCCCCTCTCCAAACACGGACGTGTTTCACCCTTGCAGTAACGTCACCCTGTCCCACAGCCCTAGTGACTCATGGACATCTCCTGCCTTCTTCCTCCAGTCACTCAATTAGTCTTTAAACCATTTATTTTCAGAGCTGATCTGTGCTTTAAGCCTCCCTCCTCCTCTTTTTCCCAAGGAGTCTCATGAGGAAAACTCCTCCAGTCCTTCCTGGGCTTTTCCAGTGTGCTCCATCTCACACCATGTAAGGGGGGGTACATCTTATCTACCAACTCCCCACTGGAAATCACTCCAGTCTGGGTGCCGTTTGCTACACTGATTGATGCTGGTTGCTGGAGATCTCTCCCTTTCCTGCAGCACAAGCCCTGTGACACCGCACGGGATGGGAGCCACCAAGAAGTACCTCTTCTCCGGCTGAAGACCATAGTTTTCATGCTTGAACCACTGGTTCACCCTGTAGTTAACCAACCCCCGAGAAAGGGGTCCAGGGAGGATGTTTCTGATCAGGTTCATAAGGCGAGTGTTGAACACCATGTCCCACGGGTAGCCGTGGTCAAACACACGGCTGATCACCCAGGCACCTCGACGGGTGCAAATGGTCACCTGGCAGAAAGGGGAGAATCAGTGATTCGGGGGATGAATTTGCTGCTTTGCCTTTATAAAGTAACCCCAGAGGGACACAGTGCAGACAGCTACACAATGAAAAAGCAGCAACAGCATCTCTAAGACCTCCCAGAAACTGGTGATGGAGGTGAAATGAGAGAGAACAACCAGCTTTCTTCCAGTGTAGGTTTTTGACCAAGAAATACAGGTTGAAAGATACTGTTTGGACAACACACAGGTTAAATCATAGAATCACAGAATGGTTTGGGTTGGAAGGGATCTTAAAGATCATCCAGTTCCAACCGCCCTGCCATGGGCAGGGACACCTTCCACTAGACCAGGTTGCTGGTGAACTCCTCTTGCTCTCCCTGCAGTGATGGCAAACTGAGTTATTGCCTTCAGTACCACCCGCCCTGA
>NW_010132871.1:34640-37040 GCF_000699245.1 Pterocles gutturalis | reverse complement strand
TGAACCGCGGGGGCGGCTGGGTGGTGGTGGTACCTTTGTAGCTACACGGCTGGCTTCCACTGCGATGTCCACTCCCGAATTGCCCATGCCGACCACGAGGACGCGCTTCCCCTGAAACACATCGGCATGCTTGTACTGGCGGCTGTGAAAGTACTGCCCTTGGAACTTCTCGATGCCTTGGGGAGAAAGAAACAAAGCTTTTAATGACTTGAGCATTCGTGGGTTTTGTCAGGAGAACTGGCGTAGGAACAATCCAGATTGCAAGAGCAAGGAAGTGTGATCAGTGGCCACTGGGGACTCGGGCAGGTTCAGACCTCCTGTTCTACAAGCGGCTTCAGAAGCGCTTGGTGATGCTGGTGACAAGGCAACCCTCTCTGCTCTGAGAACTGGGGAGATTCATCACAGCAGCGACGGATACAGCCCTGTCAAAGATGATGGAGCTTCACTGAGAGGACCCTGTCCCATCTCACATACTATGCAGACAGTTTCTCCGAGGTTAAACCATCCCACCTTGGAAGTTCGATCTGGAGTGAGCAGTGCCTGCAGAAACAAGGCTGCTGAAGCAGTAGTACACACGGTTGTTCATGCCAGGAGGTTTGAAAAGCAGAAGGAAAAAAAGGAAAGAAGCATTTTCCCCAAGGAATTGCTAATCCTTCTTCTTCCCCCAGCCCCTGGAAGCAGGTAACCACATGTAGCTGCGTACCGTACCAGGGAAAGCGTGCAGGGGGAGGGATGGCTCGTGGAAATTGCCAGTGCAAACCATAACGGCGTCAAAGATGTGCGATGTCTGCTTCCCATCCGCCTCCGTAACCACATCCCACTGGCCCGTGGTGGCAAAATCGGGACGTTTCCGGATGCTGACAACAGTGGTCTGAAACGTGGAAACCAAGCGGAGTCACCACCAGTGCCCGGCATGCATGGGAAGTGGGGCAGCGCTGGGATACCCCTCACTCACCCCAAACTTGATGTGCTTTTGGAGGCCAAAGTGCTCAGTGTAGCGCCGGAGGTATTCCAGCAGCCGGGCGTTGGGCAGGAACACCGGGAAGTCCTCAGGGTAGGGAAACGCCGACATCTCCTTGGAGGTGTTGCTGACAACTGATGGGTAGAGGCTTGGCCGGCTGGCCTCAATGTGCTCCTGCCATCACACCCCAGGGTGCATCAGCCCTGCGCCCTGGGATGGGGACTGTCCCCCTGTGCCCCTTCCCATGGTTTTGGGGAGCACAGCTGGGAGAGGTCAGCACCCAGCAACCTCCCACATCCCTTCCCCACCTGCTGGAGCCCAGCTCGATGGGTTCTCCATCCTGCAAAGCTGCAGCTCCCATGGAAAGCAGGGACGGGTGCTCACCGTGTAGCGCCAGAGCCCCCCGATGTCCTTGCTCTGCTCGAAGCAGGTGGGCTCCAGCCCTTCATCCAGGCAGCACTTGGTGGACGTCAGCCCGGTGATGCCCGCACCCACCACCGCCACTCTCATCCTTGCTGTCTCCGCCAGGGACCAGGGCTGCCAACGGGGCTTAACCTGGGAGAAACCCCCCAGATGGTCACCACGCTCTCCGTCGCTCTCCGGGAGCGGCTGCCCGCACAGCCTCCATAGGTGATTGCTCTATACACCACCCCCAGATTTTGCATTCCCTTTATCAGCATTCAGCGCTCTTAATTTACAAGGTAGATTAAAAGTCTTTAAATCTTCTTTTTATCTTTTTTTCCCCCCACTCCAGTATATCCATCCACTTTTACCATGCGCTCTCCAGGCTGCTTTCAAAACCCTGCAGTTGCCCTGGAAACTCACTCTGAAAGAATGTACTTCAGCCACAAATCACTGCCAGGTTTTATTTACAAGTCACAGTTAAACTAGCCTTCCTTATCAGTCCTGCAAATATTTGCAGTTCGTCTTTGGACATCTGTCCCCGCCTTTCTTAGAAAAGAAAACAAAGTATGTGCTGGGACTATTCAGCCTCTACATCACTGGCTGGGGTCCTGTCCCCTGTCCCCAGGCAAAGACGCTGCTGACTTTGACCTGGCCACCGACATGGGGTGGGCGGAGGGGCTGTGGGTGTAGCACACCTTAACTTTAGGGATGCTTTTGTGTATGGCTCCTAAAGCTGTCCCTCTGGGGAGGTCTGGGCTGGACAGACAGACTGGCAGGGCTGGAAAAGGCTCACTGCCAGGGGTGGAAAAGCAGCAACCCCCGGGCTGACAGCCAGCGCTACGAGGCTCCCGGGGCTGCAGCGGGGATGATGGACCCAAACCCTTCTGATAGTGCTGGGCAATGACACAAGGGACAATGGCCACATGCCATAGCTCGGGCTAGACACTGCTGGAGCAGGGCCATCACACAGGTGCCCTGGGGGGTGGGTGCTGCCACCCCTGGGTTCACCCCCGCAACGAGGGAGGGGGCGGGGG
>NW_010132871.1:27941-34425 GCF_000699245.1 Pterocles gutturalis | reverse complement strand
TTTTTTTTTTTTTTTTTTCTCTCTCTCCTAGGAAACACCAAATTCCCCATGAACAACTTCAACTTTCAGTAAGAATGCAGCACCTAATAAATAAAGTTTGGAATGAAAACTGGACTTTTTCCTTTCTAAATGCAGAAAGCGCTAGCATAAGCTGCTCCTTGTTTCACTGTTTTGTTTCCTGCCCCCCCACCCCCTCCCCGTGGTGGAAGTTAACATATATCACAAACATCTCCCAGCTACGCCTGCTATCTAATTCCCTCCCCTTTTGCAGAAAAGCTAGAAACAGCACACTGAAAACACCACCTCGAGCACCCCGAGCCTCTTGCTGCCACACTTTCCATACTGTCCCTGCAAGTATCCGCAGCAGCAAAGCCCCAAAATCTCAAGCTGTGGGGTGCTCGTATGGGGCAGGGAGGGATGGAAAGGCTTCACAGCCCCCCCCCCGGGACACCTACCTCCCACCCTCAGCTGCCTGTGCTCCGTCCTGCCACCGGCACCCTGGGGACGGTCCTTCCTGCTCCTGATTTATAGGCGAGATCATACTGTCCCTGCAAGTATCCGCAGCAGCAAAGCCCCAAAATCTCAAGCTGTGGGGTGCTCGTATGGGGCAGGGAGGGATGGAAAGGCTTCACAGCCCCCCCCCCGGGACACCTACCTCCCACCCTCAGCTGCCTGTGCTCCGTCCTGCCACCGGCACCCTGGGGACGGTCCTTCCTGCTCCTGATTTATAGGCGAGATGTGGTGCTGGGGCAGAGGCAGGCGGGTGGCTCTCCCACCCCACTCCCATGGTGTTTGCAGTGGGAGGGGCAGCTGGACACTCCTGCTGCCGTGCAGGGTGAGCTGATCAGCCCGGCTGGTGATCCCTAAAGGGGATTCAAGTGGGTGGGACAGACTGGAGTGGTCCAGATGTGTCCCACAGCTGTGCAAGGAGGACCAGCGTGAGCAGGGGCTCCAGCTGTGGAATGTTCTCCCTTGTTTCGTGGCTGCCTTCTAAAAGGGAGATGAAGCAGCCGATGGACAGCAGGGTTTTGGCAGGACTTTGCACGCAGGGCAACTTCCAAAAGCGAGAGCTGGTTTTGCAGTCACTGCTCACAGGGTAGGGGGGCTGCATCGTGCCATCGGCCACACATATAGCTGCTGGTGGCAGGCAGGAGGATCCCCATGCAAACTGGGAGAGTGTGAAATGGCCACAAACACCAACATACCAAGGTCCCACGGACAAAAAGTGGAAATGTTAGCTGAAATGTCAATGCAGGACATAGCACCCACCCAGGTATCAGTGATCATGGAAAGGATGGGGATAAGAGGGGCTTTGGACAGGGCTTTGCCCCCAGCTGCTCAATGTATTTAGGGGTGACTGGGGAGAAATTTCTGCGAATGAATACAGCCGGACACTGAGACCACAGAGATCCAGCTGACAGAGGACTGGGTCTATAGCAAAACCAGTGTTTAAAAAGACACAGTGCTATTTGTACCAGGGGTTGACAGCAGATGCTCACCAAGGCTCCGCAGTGTGAGCACTGGGGATGCAGTGAAAGCTGCCGGAGGCGGCTGCAAGGGAGGGGGAAAAAAACCCATCCGAGGTCTGTAGAGCAGAGGGTGGTGAATAAAGCAGCTCCAGCCAGCAGAGACATCTGCTCGACGCCTGCGTTCCGCTCTGTGGAGGCATGAGATGGGAGTTGAGACAAGAAGTGGATATAAGATGCATGTTGGTAACAGGGCTTTGCTGTGTACCCAGGCACTTGAAGAAAACACATTTCATTGATGGAGGGACCGGGCTTCTGCCCCTCCGCTAGGGCACTGCTGGGCACATGGAAGCAGCACCCATGAGGAGATATCAGCCTTCTAGGGCTTCCCTGCCCCAGGATTTCCCATTGCTGCTGCCCAAAGCTCTCCCTCCCACCAGACTGTTCTCCAGATGCACAAAAGCTTGCACCTGCAAAGCCTCTTGCCAGCACCTGGGAAAAAAATATAGTAGAAATCCATGAAGGAAAATATTTTGCTCTCTATCTGCTCCTGCTTTCCTGGGTTTCCCAACAGGCATCCAAGTGACTCGCAGTCAGAGGGACACTGTGGCAGCTTCCCAGGGCAGCTGTCTAAAAGAACAAGTTGTATTTTGGCACAGATGAGGTACTGACATGAAAATGGGGCCAGATGCCTTTGCTGCAGCTGCTTACAGCAGTGGTGGCTTTGGCTGTCCCTGCTGGGGGATCTGGTCCAGCAGCCTGTCTGGAGGTGCAGGACGGGATGCGGTGAGTGGTACCATGTGAGTCTGGGGTAGAAACACCTCCAAAGCCCCAGCACTCTGGGATTAAAACTCACTTTCCCATGGACTGCCTCAGGTCTGCGGTGTTTCTCTCTGCAAATCCCCCTGCAGTGGTCCAGACCAGGTGTGCAGAACATAAAGTATTGGTGGAGATGGACAGGGCAATAGCAGGGAGGTAAGTACTGTAATTACGCACATGCATTCCCAGGGCAGTGAAATACCCTTGGAATCATACAGTGAAATTCTGGTTGCTTTACTCACCTCTCTGCCATCCCCTGGGAGCAGGGACACCCAGGACACATCTCTCCGGGGACAGTCTGTGCAGAGCTGAGAGCACATCGGTGGGTTTTACTATCTTCTCAGGGCTGGCAAAAGCCTTCATGGCCTGGCATGCAAGCAGAGCATCCCTTAGTACCCTTGTATTTCTGTCCTTGTGAAGACCAGAACGGACATAGCCACAGAGGTCCCTGTCCCCCTTTCTGAGTGAGCAGGATCTGCTGCCACCACACACACAGACTGCTGGGGGAAAGGGCCTTTGGGCGAGGGCACATAATTTGGGGAACTATTTTACCACCTTCCGTCTACCTAGCCTGGACACCAGACAGCTGGGTTTATCCACATCCCCACATTAGGTGCCAGGGGTGTGTCAGCCATAGGGGACCCCAGGGAGAGCCAGGAGCAGTGAATAAATCTCATCTCTCAGGACAAGAGCCAGGGAGGGGATGCTCCTGTGCCTGCCCACTAGAGAACTCCTTCTCCCCTCGAGAAGCAAAGCTCTCCAGCAGCATGGTGCAAGCCTGAGCTCTGCAAGAAGTTTTTATCCTTAAAGTAGAGGGAAGGAGAAACCAAATCAATCTATATGGTCTGAATCAGATAGGAAAGACACATCTTCTGCAAAACTCCAGCACCAGTTTTATCATCTCTGTTTAAAATAACAATTTAAGCCAAGGAGGGGCAAACCTGTGTACAAACAAGTCCCAGCACAGCACATGTTGCTGTTTTCTAGGCTTGTGTCAACAGCTTTTGGTGTGTGTCATGGTGAAGGGGGATAAGAAAAAAGAAAGAAATCGGACTTTCTTGTTCAGCCCATCTGTAACCAAATCAGGGTGCTCACTGGCAAGCACTGATAGGATGTGGAGTCTGGGCTCACCAGGGAAACACTTAATTTTCCCCTCTCCAATATATTATCAGTGCCTCCCCGACTGCCCAGAAGGCTTAAATCCCCATTCCTTTACTGCACATGGAGGGATAAGAAAAAAGAAAGAAATCGGACTTTCTTGTTCAGCCCATCTGTAACCAAATCAGGGTGCTCACTGGCAAGCACTGATAGGATGTGGAGTCTGGGCTCACCAGGGAAACACTTAATTTTCCCCTCTCCAATATATTATCAGTGCCTCCCCGACTGCCCAGAAGGCTTAAATCCCCATTCCTTTACTGCACATGGAGGTGAGGCTGCCCCAACAGTGGCTGTGGCCTCCCACTGCTTCCCACGGGGCTGCAGGACACGACCATCCATGGGGCGAACGGAGGCCGAGAGCAGCTGCTGGTGGGAAAATGTATCTTTTCCCCCCATTTCTTAGAGCCTGGGTTTAGGCCCTGGGGGGAAAAAAAAAAATTGCTTCTTCTCTAGGCTCAAGGCCAGAAGACAATTTCCTGCTTAAAAAAAACCTAAAAAAACCAAAGCCTCTACCCCAAGGAGCAGGGGCTGTTTTCCTGTTTACTATTCCCAGCACATAGAGGACAGTGACAGACACTAGCAGGACACTTGTGTTTCTTTTTAATCAGAGCTAGGTACATTCCATATCCGGAAACTCTTCTAAAACCTCTCCAGAGAGATCCCTGTTCGGGAGACCCAGAGGATGCCCAGGAGCAGACATGGGCAGTAGCAGCTGCTACAGGAGAGGGATCTGCTGGCTGGGTAAGGAGGTCCCTGCAGGGAGGGCACAAGTGTTTTACTCCAATATACTTGGCAAAGTTTAACCTGATTTAGTAATAAGTCACCGTGTTTTCCAGGCACATAACCTGTGGAATTTGTCAAGAGGAAGCTGCTGCCCTTGTCAAACCCATCGTGATAATAAAGCTTGGAGAACGGCAATTTTCAAATTCTTGGTTCGGGAGGTCTTAAAAAGCACAATTAAGAGTTTCCCCAGACAACCACTCAAAAATCTTCACAAGAACAACCCTGATAGATGCAAACACCCTCCCTTCCTTGCTCACCATGGCTTTGTACCAGGATTCAAAGCAGATAAACACATAAAGGTAGCACCGGGAAGGAATTTAGCCCCTCCTCATCTCTTCTGAGCCAAACCTCAGCATTGAGGGGTCTGCCTCTGTCATTTCACAGGTAAACTACTGAAGAGCAGATGGTTAAACCACACACAGCCCAACCAGCCGGCACCTTCCTCCTGCCACTGCCACCAGGTGCAGTCATCCATCAGCCTTCAAGTGTTTTCAAAAATTCAGTCAGCACCATTGACCCCTTTCTGTAAGTACTGACCGCTCTCCCAGGCTGGGCGGTTCGAATGCTTTCCATTCCTGCCGCCTCTCCGAGAGCATCTCCAGCAGAGGTGTGCCCAGGGGTGACATTCCTGTCCCCTGGCACCAGGGCACAGGAGCACTCCTGATACAAACAGAGACACACTCCCGCACCACCCAGCCTCCCAGCTAGAAGCACTTTTGTGAATTAATTCCTGGAAATCAATTTTTTTAAGAGAACAAACTCAGAAGTACCTTGCTGAGGAGCCCACACAGACCCTGGGGAGCTGCATTAGCTCACATCAGCTGGCAAATCTCCCTCCACCTCCAACAGGTTCACCAGATCCCAGGAGACAGGATGGGAAGGAATCTCAGGAACTTCTGAGCCATCTTCTCCTCCAAAGCAGCCCTAACTGCCCTTTATAATCTTGTTTCCTTCACCTGTTTTGAAAACATCTCTGGGTAGACTCTCCAGCACCTCCCACGCAACCTCCTACTTGCCTTGGGAGGGGCCATCAAGTTTTCTTTTATCTCCACAGCAGAGATAAGCTGACAACATTTAGAGATAATTGAGAAGATGTTGCAGCACCACCTCTCCATCAGTTTAAATGTGAATTTTCTGGATTAAATTGGTAGAGGAGCTCTGACTGGCTCATGCCTTGGCTGGGTAATGGGTTTGAGAAGCTGCTGAGTGCTCACAGGGGGTCCTGGGCTCCTGGGGCTGCTCAGCACCACTGAAGATAAACTCTGCTGGCTGGTGTTTATCATCTATATTTTGGAAATAATTTTTAACAAGGAAATTGTTCTGCAGCGGACAGATAATTTCTCTGAGGGCTTCAGCCAGCTGATGAGATCAGGGCTGAGGGAGGCTGAACCACTGTGGCCAAGGCAGCCAGACTGCAAATAGTGAAACGGGCTGCTGGCATGAGAGGGGGGTGGCAGGAGGGACGACAGCCCAGTAGGTGCAGCAAGGAGGCGTGATGCTGGTGAGCCAAGCTCTGCCCTTTTTGTCCCCACCAGATGGAGGGAGAAGGGACACATTGACCTCGGGGGGTGGGAAGAAAAAAACCTGGGGCCTCTGGTTTATATATTATACATGGAATAACCTGGCAATAACTGGTCCTATTTAATATCTTGATTTGAATGAGACCTGGGACAGGCAAATCCTGAGACCAGCTACCCCTCATATCTGGCTTTTCTAAAGCAATATTGGTTCTCCAGCTCTTCCTCCCGACAGCCCAGCCCTCGCCCTTGCTAAAAGCCTCCTATGCTGTCAGTCAGGCTGCAAAATCTGTGATCAATTGCACAACACAACAACAAAACAAAACAAAAAATCCGTTTTTTCCTGGAAAGAATGTTGTCCAGGGAGTAAAGAAGGGCTTGGTCAGGACTGACAAGACATCTCTGCTGTCTTTCCAGGAATCAACTCCTCCATCCCCTGTGCTCAGAAATACCTGTAACGTGGGACCAAGCCACAGTCCTCCTGGTGAAACCATCAGCTTGTAATGTGTGGATCACAAAACACAACAAAATTCCTGGCAGCAAATGCATCATACAAACACTTTTCCTCTTCTCTAAAGAGAAGGTGTGTCCCGGAGTGGTGCTGATCTGCAGGACACATCAGCCAGCAGTGTCCTGCTCTGTGTTACACAACAATTCTGATAATCACCTCTGGATCTGCTTTCCCTGAAGACATTTGGAAAGATTGCAGCATTGCATAACAGAGTGTTAGCTCCAGGAGCT
>NW_010132871.1:13262-27926 GCF_000699245.1 Pterocles gutturalis | reverse complement strand
CACCGGGACCGACCACCCAGCAGGGACCCTTCCCTCTGCTCTGGAGGGGTCCATCTTCTCCTCGGCCTCTGGGGAGAGTCCCACCACCATGCCTGACCCCAAATTCCCCAGACCGACCGCCAAAACGCTCTTCAAGGGTCTTGTGGGAATACTGGCCCTTGAACTTCTCGATATCTGCAAGGAGAAGAGGTGGAAGGAGTCTCTGGGGCCCCAGGAGCCTTGACCTGCAATATTCAGCACAACTGGGGGTACAACCTAAAATCCCAGTGCTGGGACCCTGACTTTGGTGGTGGTGACATGGCAGATGATATATATATTGGGTGAGGAGGCAGAGGAATGGTGGGTGAAGCCAGGGCTGAGCCTAGGGGTCCGTTCCTTTGCTTGCTTCAGGACCACTGCGGTACAGAGCTGCCTTTGCCTGAGCTCAGAGGGTTCATGGGAAATGGATCCATTCTTGAAAAAAACCAAGCTACGATATTGCTTTGGTGGAGAGGTGAATGAACGCAGCAAAAGTTTTCAGGAAAGCATTTGAATGGGCTGTGAAACTATTGAAACGTTGTCTGGCTGATGCTGAGCCAGCAGAAAGGGTAGCCGCTGTCTAAGGATTGCAAAAGTTATCTTTTGGCAAGCATTTAAATACGGCTAGAGGAGGGGAGCTGGGAACATGTGCTCCTCTCCAACAACTCTTCTGCAAAACGCAGTGTCACATGGTGATGGGAGCAGCTCATAAACACCTCATTCCCTGCCGCCTTCCTTTCCCTCGGATAAAGACCTTGAGGTCAGAAACCATCTCCCAGGGCCTCGTTTCCCAACGCCACGCACAGGACTTGCACAGCGCCGCTGCTGCATAATGCCAGGAATGTGCATGGAAAAAAAAGCTGGGATTACAAACAGACTTTTTGCAGTAAACGCAGATGGTACCCCCTGCCCTGCCCACCGGGTGGGATTTTGCCGGCATGTCCAACAGCAGGCTGTGGCAGGGATTTATCTGGTGAGAAAGTGGAGAGGCACCTGCAACGGTGTCTTTTTGCAGCTGCTGCTTCAAGACTTAGGTGGACTTTTCTGGAGAAGCATGTGAGCAGCATGGTAACCCTTCTGGGGACTGTGGGTCTACATCACCCACCTCCTGGACTGGCCCCCAGTAACAGCCACATGGTCTCCAGGAATATCCTCAGGTCTGGGCTTTAGCGATGAAACCAGAAACGCAAGCACAAACAGCTGTGATAGAGTTTAAAAGGTCTAAGTCTCATTTTGTGAGGCATAAGGGAGGAATAATCCAACAGCAGTGAATCATCCATCTTGTGCCACGTGTCATTTGTGTCAACAGCCAAGGACAGCAGCCGCAGCCCAACCGTAGCCCCATGGTGCTGGACGCAGCACCATGGTGTTGGAAGGGGATGGTGCTGGCTGAGAATTTGGGCTGTTTTCCCCCAGACCATGCAGGATGGTGCCTTTCCAGCACTCATAGCAAACCTCCAGTTGCTTCCAGACAAAGGCAGGCTGAAGGTTTTGGTTCCAGCCCCTGCAGCAGGGTTCAGGCTGGGTCCCAGGCAGCAGCAGCCCTGGCCAGCCGCCTCCCCGGCTTCCCACCTTACAGCCGGTATTACTCTGCAAATAGCTTCCCCAGCTGGTACACGTGCACCTTGTTAACCCTACCCCTTTTGGATGCTCACTTGGTCCAGCAAAGTCCAGATGTTCTGAGAGCTGGTGGGCTGTTTATTTAAGAGAGGGGGCTTTATTTTTCTAAAAGAGACGCGACTGTTCCTCTCGATATTTTAATCTGGTTTTTTTTTCATTTGGGCATCTTTCCCCACTGGAGACAAATGTGAAGGTTTTTCGTTATTTGTTATGAAAATTGTTTTTCAAAAGGGCCAAATTCAGGCAAATTAATTTTAGCCAGAGCACAAAAGCTCTACACCAAAACTTTTCTCCAAAAACCAGACACATCGACTCTGGTTTTCCACCAGAAAAAAGAGACAGTAGGCAGTGAGATTTAAAGAGATGTAGCAATGCACCATTACTTGAACACAGTTAGAGGAATAAAATAACCAACATTACTTATTGGGGTTGGTATTTTTTTTTTGCCCCAGCTGAGAAACCTCCCAAATTTACCACGCATGGAGATTGCACCCAATTTATTGATACCATTTTTTAGGAATTTCTTGATGAATTATTTTCGTGGCAATAAGCAGGGCAGCAGCACACATTGCCCAGCAGGAAAAAGCATCCCACTCATACACACCGCTCAGCACTCCTGCATCCCTCCCTGTTCTCACCGTGGCCCCCCGGGGTCCCCTAGCAGTACAGGATGGTGAGGAGGAGGAGCAGCGGGAGGAAGAGCATCCCCAGCACGGCCAGGCAGGGGAAGGCGGTAGGGGCATCAGGGCGTGGCCTGCAGCGTCCGGTCCCACTGGGTGAGGATGGCATCTCTGGCCCCGCTCCACTTCCCTGGGCCCGTCAGCCGAAACTGGTAAGGGGTGCAGGGGCCGAAGAAGATCTCCAAGGCCAGGCGCGGGTCCGTCAGCAGCAGCTTCGGCATGTTGGGCTTCACGCCGATGGCCGAGGCCAGCTCGTCCATGTAGGTGATATAATCCATCTGCAGTGTGGTGCTGTTCCCGAAGCTTTGGGGGAGAGAGCAGAAGAAAAGAGGGGTTGCTTTTGTTTTTTCCCCTTTATTTTAAATTTTTTCCTTTAAGCACAGCAAAGGCAGTCCATCCCCTGCTCTCCTCTGCCAAAGCTGGGGAGCTGAGCTGGCGAGGGGGGCCCAGCTCCAGGGGATGTGCATTGTTGCTGCTGTTTGCAGAGAAATCTCTCTCCCAAGAAAATATTGCGTTTCAAAACTGCCTAGGATGTAATGGTTTCTACAAACAAAAGAAAACACTGCTTGGGCCAGGTTCAGCTTTCACTGGCTCTATGCACACTTTTAAAGTATTGCTTCACTGCAGTATCAGATACACTCCCAGAGAGGGGGGGAAATGGGTGCTTCCATGAAGTTTATAAAACAAAAAAGTGCCACTTCAAAGAATAATGATGGAAATGTTCTTTTTCTGCTGGAGCCTCACCCTGATTATGTGTGAATGAAAAAAAAAAAAAGCCTTTTCAGGCTGATAATGCTCAGCAGTGGCAAACAAGCATTTTCAGATAGGAAACCTTCCCATCACACATTTTCCACCCAAAATTGCCTGATTCAGGCCTCTGCCATGCCTGCATCCAGCCTGCGTGGGGCTGAGACAATGGCAGGGCTCTTCTGCCGGCACAGGGAGCCCCATGAGCTGCACTTACCACGCAACCTTCTTCCTCGTCTTCTCATCAATATCATCCATCATCTCGCTGGCTGGGGGGAGCTTGCACTGCCCTGGAAAGAGCAGGAAGAGCATCAGCAAAGGGAAGCGGTGCCCGGGAGACCCTTCCCACAGCAGGTGGGGTCTGCAGGGATCAGCTGAGCCCTTGGGTGCCTCTCTTCCCTTTGGTGTCAAGATCTGGGCTTGGGTCAAGCTTGGGTGTTGAGGATGTGACAACACTGGCTCCCCTGTCCTTTAAGGATGTGATGCCCAAGAGGCTCTTCTCCCCCAGCCAGCCCCATCTCAGGGACCTCATTGCCATCAGCAGTGGGCTGAGAAGTGACTTCCATGGTGCAAGGCACCCCGTCATATGGGGATCCCACTATTGGTACTTCTGGCCAAACCCTGTTGTGTTCCTCAGCACTCAGACACAGTCCTAGTTTTCAGCTTAAACCTGCTGGGAAATGCTACTTCCCATGGACAGAAAATAGACCTGTGCCTGGCACGTGTCCATGCACCTACCCTGAAACACCTTGACTGCCCAGCGGCTCTGGAGGTCTGCTGTTGGGATGATGGGTCCGAGGGACAGGATGAGCCCAATGACTGCCATGGTTGGCTTCTCCAAGTGAGGAGGGAGGATGCCTTTGTAGAGGGTGACCTCATTGTCCCTGTTTTTGATGATGGATTCATCCTCCATGAAAGGATAGGCATGAGTGTAACCAGTGGCAAAGATGACCACATCGACATCATCCTGCACAGTCCCATCCTGGAACAGGACGGACGTCTCTCTGAACTCCTTTACATTTGGCTTTATCACCACCACGCCACAGGCAATGCGGCTCGGGAGTTCGTCGTTGAACACCGGCTCCTTGCGGGAAGCTCTGGAAGGCCAAAGGTGGTGGGGCTGTCACCAAGGTGGTGGGGCTGTCACCGAGGTGGCTTCTGCTGCCGGCCCAGGACAGGCATGGTCCAGCCCCATCCAGAACCAGCACCCCAGGGGGCTTGGGGATGAGTGGACCCATGTGTACCTGTTCAGTGGCATGAGGCCAAAGTTCTCGTGCTTGAAGCGGTTCATGGTCCTCACATAGAGCCAGTCGCTGAGCGCCGTGGGGAGGATGCTCTCCAGCCAGGCCCGGAAACGCGTGACAAGCAGCATGTCCCAGGGGTAGCCTTTTTCCCAGACGCGGCTCATCACCCAGGATCCGCTTCGTGAGCTCAAGTAGACCTGGAGGGACAGCCAGGGAGGGGTAAGCCACCTCGGGGATGGCTGTGAGCCCCTGGGGCTGTGTAACAGAGGCTGTGGCATGTGCTCAAGCAGGTGGGGACCTCTCCTTCCCCGGTGGTTCTGGTGCAGGTCCACATACCTGCGATGCCACGGCGCTGAGCTCCACAGCAATGTCCGAGCCAGAGTTGCCCAAGCCTATCACCAGAACCTTCTTCCCTCTGAACTTCTCTGGCTCCTTGTACTCTCGGCTGTGGAAGTAGTGGCCTTTGAACTTCTGTATTCCTGGAGAGGAGAACAGAAAGGGATGTAATTCACCCCAGGAAAGAAAAGAAGAGGCTATACCAGCCTTGGGCTCTCCCCTTCCCAGTTTTTCCCCAATAATGTGCCTGAACGCAGAAAGGCAAAGGCTGTCACGTAACACACATGACATTTTTATTAGAAACCATGGGAAAATGCCAACAAAACAGTGGTTTACAAAATCCTTTTATGAAAAAATCTTCTGTTAAAGAAAACAGCCTGAAATATTTTTTCTGGGAAAGATTAGTGTTGTCCCTGCTTTGATACAGTTTGGATACTGAGTCTTTTTTCTTAACAAAACAGGTTTTGATTTCCTGAATGGACCCCCATCCCCAAAAATATTGCTCTCCTTTTAATGCTGAAAGGGCATTTTTTTTCAGGGAAAAACACTGTGATAGAAAGTATTTGCCTGGCTATGTCCTAGCGGATGAATTACACACATGCAGCTTACCTGGGAAGTCGGCAATGGGGAGGTTTGGGTAGACGTGATGCCCAGAGCAAACCATAACAGCATCAAAAACCGTCGTCTCTTCCTTCCCATCTCTCTTGGTCACCACCTCCCATTGCCCCGTCACAGAAAAGTCGGGGCGTTTTTTAATCTTGGTGACCAGGGTCTTAAAGAGAAACAAAAGAAAGAGACCGGTGGGTGTCCCTGGAACAGACTGAGAGGTTTAGGGAGTCGGTGGGGTTCAGAGGTCCCAGGGAGCCTCCAGAGTTTTTACCTTGAGCCGTATGTGCTGGAGCAGGTCAAAGTGCTCGGCGTACTTGCGGATGTACTGCTGGAGCCTAGCGTTGTGAATGTAGTTGGGGTGGTTGTCGGGGAAGGGGAAGTCGGGGTAACACATCATCTCTTTGCAGGAGTTGGTGAAGACGGTGCGGTAGATGCTGGCTCTGCCTTCCTCTGCCTGGTCCTGGAGCGAGAGGAGCGTGGACACATCCACATGCAAAATATCACAGGAGACCAGTAACATGGGACCCCCCAGTGCCCAGCTTCCTCCTGGTCTACCTGTGAAAGTTCCAAAATCCCACAGGCATGCCTGGACATCACTCCTTTGCACGTGCGTCGTCCTGGCGATTGCACAAGCGAAGGCAGGAGCCCGGCGGTGTGTGTTGGTTGGCTTTGGCCCAGCGGCTGGCTGCCTGTGCCTTGTGCAACCGCGGGGCAGGTCTGGCCAGGGACATGGATGGAGGCTTATGCCTACAGCCCAGCAACATCTGCACCAGCTGGCCAGTGTCCTGCTGGCATCTAGAAGGGCAGGACATGGGGGATCTGCCAAAATCCTCAAAACTACCGTGCATACAGCAGGACTCAGGCTGGACATGTCCAGTCCCGCCCAGACCAGCCAGCCCCAGTCATTGCCCTGGCCCCAGCGGGCGAGGCAATGTCTGCTCTGATGCTCAGCACTTCACAGCATGAAACACAGGTGATGCATTTCCCTTTCCTGATGGCTTTGATGCCAGGACAGAACTGGGAAAACTGTAGCAAAAAGTTTGTGCACTGGAAAAATTATTTGGGTTGGCCAAATTATGATCAACTTCCAATAGAAGAAAAAAAAAACCCCAAAACCAGACAAGGAGCTGAAGTGCTTTTGACTTTTCCCCTCGATAGTGATAGCCTGTTCTGAAATTCTCCATTTTAACAGCAAAACATATTGCCAAACTTTCTGTAGGAATTCACTGGCGCCGTCCCCAGAACAGACAGCAGCCACGTGATCCATGTTTTGAGATGAATTTAATGCATCAGATCACTTGGAATAAGCATTCTGCCCTCTCCCTCTGCCCCAGGGTTTGTTAAACGGTCTCAATTCCTTTCCCTAACAGGCTCCTGAGCTGCTCCTGCAACCGCGAGGACACCCCAAGCTGTCCCCGCAGCCCCAGCCTGCCAGCAGGCAGGCATGTGGCACAAGGTGGCTCTGGATCTGACCCTCTCACCATTCATTTGGGCTCCTTTTTGGCTCTGGGGTGCATGTCTGCGGTTAGCAGTTCAGAGAGGACTTGGCTCAGCAAGCCAAGGGATGGCCAGGCTGTCCCCAGGACAAGGGAGTGGGACATGGGGACCTGCACTGACCCAGCCAAGCTCTCCCACATGCAGCTGTCAGCAAGTGGGTGCATGCATGCGGGGTGCAGCCGGTGCATCCTCCCAGCCCTGAAGGATGCAGGTTTCCCCCGGCAGCCAAAGCCACTCACCGTGTAGCGCCAGAGCCCCCCGATGTCCTCGCTCTGCTCGAAGCAGGTGGCCTCCAGCCCCTCGTCCAGGCAGCTCTTGGTGGCTGCCAGCCCGCTGGCGCCTGCGCCCACCACCGCCACACGCCGCACCATGCTGTCCTGCCTGCGGGGACACAGCAGTGGAGCGGGGACTGGCCAGGCATGCTCGTCCCGGAGGGTCTGCAGCCCCTGGCAATGATCCCCTGGAGCAGGGCACCTTCTCCCCAGCACAACCGCCCCAGCTCCTTAAATAACCCAGGGGGGGTCTTGCTCATCCTTGCTCACCCGCTTCCCACGCAACCTCCTGAGATGTCCCAAGCGTTTTGGGGAGGGGGAAAGAGCTGGGCGCCAGGGAAAGCCTCAGGGGCTCTCTCACGGAGAGGAGCTGAGGCTCGGGAGGAGCTCCCCTGCAAGAGCAAAGCTCTTTTATGCAGGGCTGCACAGGAGGCAGGGCCAGCGCCGAAGGGTTGTTTTGATGAGTGAGTTGCACTGTTTGGACTTCAGCAACACCAGAGCTGTAACAGGAGGAGGAGCTGAGGGTGCAGAGCTCCTAAATTAGGACATAAAGCATTGGACTGACATCATCGCAAGGTAGAGCCCAGGGTTACTGAGCAGCGGCAGCTACCTCCGTCCCACGGGACCAGCAGCACCTCTCGTATCTGTGTACCCACACCCCCCTCTCTAGAACAGCACGGTGATGTCCGTGTCATTGAGAGCAGCAAGTAGGACCAGGCCGCCCAATCTCACCCCATCACTGCAGGTTTTTCCCTTCCGAGAGAGCAGCTGGCGGGGATGAGCCACCCCAGCATCGGGCAGGTTCCTGTTCAAAGCCTCTGACCACTTTCCCCCTTCTAATAAATGGGGCAAGTGTGCTTCAGAGGATACCTGCAGCAGAAGGACAAAGCACAGGAGGAGCCTGCAAACCCCAGTCCATCTCTGCATTCTTCATCTAAGTCTCATGGTGCAAGTCCATCCATCACATCCCAGCCTCCACACAGGTCCTGGGGGAGAACCGTTTGGCTGGGAACATGCTGGTTTGAAAGCCTCCAGCATTGCTGGAGCCTCTAAAGCTGCCGAGGCTGGGCTGTTAATTCATGCTACACTGGCTTGAAATAAAATAAGAGCAGAGAATGCCAGAAAAATGATTGAACAACCAAACTGAAAAAGAATTTAAATCACTAATTTTCCCACTATTAGCCAGATTTGTTGGGCTTTCAAAGGGAACAGCTTTGGAGTAATGGTTAAGTTGACTTAATACAACTAAACTGCCAAGCTGGCTTTATGGATTCACAGCCTAGATCCTGTCCTGCAGGACACGACCTGGAGGAGGAGGACGATGACTTCTATGAATTAAAACATTTGCCAGAAAATGACACATGGGAGTGATGCACAATGAGAGAGCACGCCTGCTCCTGGCCCTGTCACGGGGATAGGGAAGGTCGACCCAAGGCAGAAGTAAGGGAATAAACGTGCAGGAAGAGTCAATCATTTACCTGAGTGACACAGTGGTCAAGCATCTGAAAGAGGAAGAGGCTTCACTCATCATTTTCCAGCTGCCATTTTTCCCGAAAGGAAAAAAAAGAAAAGAGGAAAAAAAGAAAGGGAAAAAAAAAAAGGAAAAAAGGGGAAAAATAAAGAAAAAAGAAAAAAAAACAAAAAAGGAGGGAAAAAATAAAAACATGGGGGGGAAAAAGGAAAAAAGCTCACAGCATGGCAGTGGGAATCCTTCTGGGGACAACCTGCAGTGACAAGAGTCACAAGAGGCCGATGGCATGGTTTGCCTTGGCGCACGCCGTGCTCTTGGCCCCGTGCAGAGCTTGTGTGGTTGCAGCTCTGTTTGTCCTGGCTGCCATCGGGGCTGCTGCCCCATGAGAGACACATATTCATTAACCCAGCGCCAGTGCGGATGGTGCCAGGGGTCATCACCGGCCACCACCGCTGGTCCCCATGCAGCCGCTCTCAACCCTCCTGCTGTTAGCAGCCGCAAAGCAGAGGGTCTAAAATCTCCCAATTCTGAGCCCTTTGCTGCATGCGAAGGCTCCCTGAGACAGCAGCCGGAGGGATGCTCAGCACAGACCCTGGCTCCCAGGCTGGGCAGTGGTTTGCCCACTTGCCACATGGCTCCTGAGTCAGCCAGACCAGGCTCCGCGGCACTGGATGCAGCGCAACACCCGCAGCACGGGCCAGGTTCTTCCCCAGTGAACATTTCAGTCAAAACAGCCAGGAAGAGGAAGATTGCTCCGCATACCGGCGGGGAACAAAACCCAGCACAGCACCACGATGGCGGCAACCAGCCTGGGGCCAGCTGGGCACCGCGCCAGCCAGCAGTAGCCTTTGGCCTCGCAGAGGGCACATCCCCAGGGACCCCTCTGATCTCTGCCGGAGCACGCTGCCCGGCACAACTGCAGAGCCACAGCTGAGATCCCGGCTCCGTTGGCAGCCAGGGACGAACCCAACTCGCCGGCGGTTCTGGGGAGTGGCGGGGCCCCGCGCCCCATGGGCGCCCATGACTCCCGTGAGGCCAGCCATCGTCCTCTCCTCCCCATCCCTCCAGCTCTGCTCGGCTCTTTGATGTGCAGCTACATTGTTCGAGCATCTTTGAAGTGTGAAATGAGAAACACGCCCGTGCGGGAGGCTAGGCTGAGGCCCGCGGAGCAGCCCGCAGCACTGCGGCTGGTGGGGGGACAATAAATCCGCAGCTGGAGCTGCACACAGCGAGGCAGTGAACAAGAGCCTTCACCTCGCCTTTGCTCTGCCCTTCCCGAGCCGGCGCTTGTTTTTCTTGAACACAGCTAAAGATGTGTTTTTTCATTTGCTTTGCCACATCCTTCTTCTCCATTTTTGTTTGGGAGACGAGTCCTTCCAGGAACAGGCTGCAGGACCGTTCCCATGAGGTTGGGGGCTGATGGATGGAGTGCCCCAGGCGAGGCTAATGCTGCGTGATGGGGGAGCAAATGTGACAGCATCTCTTTGCTCTCCTTAACCTCCTGTCAGCCCTGAAAGCTGGTTTTGCCATTCCCGAGGGAGCTGTTCTGATCTGCAGCCTTTCAGCAGAGGTGGGAGCTCTGAGGGCATCGCTCGCCCTCAGCTTCGCAGCTCACCATAATCACCTTCCCAGACAGGGACAAACCAGCCAAAAAACTCACCATGCCTCCCATGAAAGCTTTCTTAGGTACAGCTGTTGCAACAGCATAATGCATCTCACTCCATCCATCTCAAAACATCTCTAAACCTTTTCCCCCTATGCTACCACCCAGCCTTGGCGCTGGGTGTCATGCAGCCCTCCAGTCCATTTCCATGCCCTCTCTGGGATTTGTCCTTAAGCAGAGCCTCTCTCTGTCCTCTCTCATTTTTTCTCCTGCACTTCCCCTTTTCTCCCCCCTCTTTTTTTTTTTTTTTTTTTCTTTTCTACTATTTTCTGATGGTGCTGTCTGGATGCAGGCATGATCCTTAGAGCATCCAGAACCTGCTGAGAGCATCAGACGAAACCTCACGGGAAGCCACAGCCGCCCCTGATGCAGCACAAGCTGCTGGAAGGTAGCTGGCTCTCCGAATATCACACAGGGTTGTCCTTTTCTTGCACAATCATCTGTCACAAAGGTGCCAAGTGTTTACCCAGCTCTGCCCCAAGCCTTACACAACCCAGCAGGCAGGAACCCAGGAACACAGGGCTGCTGCCACGCTCGCAGTGATTGCTGCAGCTCGCCTGGGACCAGAGATGCTACAGACACGGACAGCCCATGGGATCTGCTCCAAAACGTGGAATCACCCCAGGGCTTACTCTTCACTCAGGAAATCACATCCTCCTGGCTGCTTCTCTCACCCCTGCGCTGCCAGTATTTTGGCAGGCACCTCCCCAGGGAAGAGCTGTCCTCCAGCACAAGTGTGCAAGCTTTGCCTGGAGCCCCGGGTCTTGCCGAGCTCCCAGGCTGGAGGGTTGCAAGGTTTGAGCTGGTTTTCTGTACACTCTCACTGGAGAGGGAACAAACACAGCCTTTGTTCAGCAAACAGGACACCAGCAGCTCAAATCTTAACACAGGAGTGCTCTGTGTGCTTTGTGACCACACCTGTCTGGAACAGGTTTTATGGATTTAGCGATCACATAATTCCTGCGGCAACGCTGCTGAGCTCCAGCTTTTGAGGGCTAAGCTGTTAAAGAGGAATATCAGCTTTCCTTACAATGGAGATTCCTAGCCTTTATGCCTATTGTGAAGAGGGGAAAAAAAAGAAAAAAAGAAAAAAAAATTTGACCTTAAAGAAAAGCCTAAAGTTCATCTCTAGCTCCCTCCTGTGACTCCTGAATGCAGGCTGCTATAAACCTGCCGTATATAAAGCGTTATTTAGTGGTATCCTACTGTCCCTGTGGGAATATTCATAGCTCCCAGTCATATACTGGAATTACCTAACACACATATAAAGCAAAAATGTGTCCAGATCCTTAACCAGGCATGGGCATCGCACACACAATCCAGTTTTTATGATTTCTGTGCCAGGCAACCTGGGACAAACTCTGAACCAACAGGTTCCTGCTACTTTTTCTGTTCAAGGCCTTGCTCTATCACACAAAAGCTCACCTTGCATCCTGGTTTTCATAGCCACACTCACATTCCAGCTGGCTCTGCCCTTTAAGGATGCTAAATCACTGCTGTCCCTGAAGGAGCTGCCCCAGCCAGAACAGCTAACCTACAATTTATTTGCCCTGCAGCAAAATAAACCATAATAAACCATAAATACCAGGGTACAAAGCAAAAGGCTTTGACCAGTGATGGGTGTCTTCAGGACTTCAACACCGCTACAACTTCTGCCCTCTTTTGCTCCACCACTAAGTAGGATCTGGCAGCTTTTGGCTGGAGAGGATTCGTGGCTGTCGTCCCTCCCGACGTGCCTCCATGTGCTCATGAGCCACTGTCAGCTGGAGGAAAAGCTCTCTGCATGGCAAAGCATTGCTGCAGCTGTTCCCCCACAGCTCGCTGTCCCTAGAGCTCCCCTATACCCAGATGGATGGGCGATTCTGTTAGCTCAGCCCATCCCAAGCCCCGGGTCAGTGGGACCGATTTCCTTCCCTGCCAGTGCCCTTTCCCATTGTCTTCTTGCCGTTGCTCTGCTGGTTGTGTAAAGCTTGCAGAAACAACCTCAGAACAGTTTCTAGCTCTTTTGCTGTAGGGATGTTGCTAAATCATATTATTCTTGCTGTCATGCTAGAAAAAAAATTATCCACTTCAGTCCAACCATTAACCATAATTACTGCTCGGTTGCACAGACAATCTGGAACGGGGGGATCTGATCTTCTGCTACCAGTCAATAAATCTCTTCAAGTGCACAGGGAGCAGACAGCAGAGTGAGCAATCACTCATTTCAGCTCTTGTAACTGCTTTTAAACACCCCAGCAAACAAGCTCACAAAGAATATTTTCCCCATTTTTCTGTACAGTCAGCTTCTGTTCACAGCCAGTGTCTCCTGCCCTTGGATTTCCCTGGGTCACCAGCCTCGGGGACTGAGAGCTGGGCACTTAGGAAGCCCGGACAGATACAGCCCTAAGATATCTGGGTCTTTGGGTATCAGAAGAGCCTGCAGTCTCATAGCAGGCTGCTCCTAGCCCAAACCCTGCCTGCTGGGCAGTTGGGGCTCACTGGGCTGCTGCAGCATCTTCTGCTTCTGGGGCTTCTGCCTTCCTGGCAGACACTTTATAATCCTGCAGGCCCTTTATAATCTCTGGCTCCTCAGCTGCCAGCCAAAAAAAAACCAAACCAAAACCAACCAAAAAAACCAAAACCAAAAACCAAACAAACCACCAAAAAGTCTTTAATGACATTACATTGCTCATGTCACTTGCTCCTGCAGAGCCTGCTGCTCCCAGCACGGTGCAGGTTGGCTACACACCACCACCATCGCTTCCGCAGGGCTCCAGGGCTGTCCTCTGCAGGGGTTTTAAGGACCTGAAGGAAGATGTTGCCTCTAGGCTCAAGTTTATTTGCATTGAGATATCCATTAACTTACCGGTTGAATTTTTAAGTCTGCTGCTGGGCTCTGAAATAACCCGGAGCCCTTTGCAAGCTGTGCAGAAGTTGCACTTCATGGGTTGCCCTTCCCACCCTGCCTCTGCCTGGGCCAGTCCAGGGATGGGTAGTGGGACAGCAGGGTCTGCTGGTTGCTCTCCAGGTGAGCGCAGCTCTCTGTTGGGTGTCCGGCATGCAGGCTCAGCTAGGACAGTGCCAGAGCACACAGCCCATCCAAGCAGGGACCTTCAAAGAGCCATCCAGCCTGAATATAGTCAAAATCCTGGCTCCCTTCCCCTGGCTTGGGAAGGCATCCTGTCCACTGAAAGGAGAAAAAACCCCAAACCAGTAGGAAGAGTGTCAAAACTTCCCAAAATTCAATGCAAAGGCTTTGGAAAATGCTAGAAAAATGGATAAGTGCCTAAGCCTGAGCTTAAATGGGGCTCCTGGCAGGGGATGGGGGGGAATAAGTCCCAGTTAGGTCTGTTTGGGGCAATGAAAGCCCATAAGTGACCTCAGGGCCCCCTAGCACTCAGGCTGATGAGGCCAGTCCCTGCCTTGTGCTTACTCATGGTGCAGGTTAAACAGCAGGTGAGAAGCTGTTTGGTGAAATTCATCCAGCTCCTGTCCAAAATGCACCAGATACAGCAAGAGATGCTTATGGCAGGAAGGGCTGACAGCCCCAGACTGGTTCCAGTGTGGATGCCACCAGCTCTCTGACCCAGTTCTGGGCTCACAGGCAGCAGGGAGCTGGACACGTCCCTGCTCCCCAGTGCCCACAAACATGATGATGCTGAGGGAGCCCAGAGCTGTGGGGTCCAGACTATGGGGAAACCCAGCAGCTCCACCCCACAACCTACAAACACGGGTGGGTGGAAAGCCCACGGAGCATACCCCGTCTTTCCCCTCCTCCCTTCACCTGCGGGCACCGAGCTCCCGGCTCCGCCGTCTGGGTACCAGCTCCTCCAGCAGCATCCGCAGCCAGACCCATGCCGGTACCTCAGCACCCACACCCCACGCGGGGAGATGTGACGGTACCCAACTCGTCCCGGTTTGCTCCTCAGCATCCCGTCGCGCCGGGGCTGAGCCCGGCAGGGACTGGGGACCGGGACCGCAGGCGCTCAGCTCCCTCTGCGGGCCGCCGCAGGGCTGCTCCGGCTGCTCCTTCAGGTTCAAGCCCTGCGATTTAAACCCCTATTTAAGCACAGTGATGTTGTTTTTGTCTCTGCCCAGAGGAGCTGTGGATGCCCCATCCCTGGAGGGGTTCAAGGCCAGGCTGGATGAGGCTTTGGGCAACCTGGGCTGGTGGGAGGTGTCCCTGCCCATGGCAGGGGGGTGGAACTAGGTGATCTTTCAGGTCTCTTCTAACCCAAACCATTCTGTGATTCTATAATTAACTGCTGGTGCTGCAGTGACAGGGGATACAGTATTGCACTAGCGTTCCCACACAGAAAACTCCCTCTCCCAAAGGTCCTCACCTCCGAAGGATGATGGTGGCTCTGGCAAGTGGCTCCTGGCTCCCTCTTTATAATATGATCAATGCAGGTTTGTAAAAACCCTCTTTCCAGCTTCCGGTCCTTGGGTCTCCATCCCACCCCAGGAAAAAAACAACTCCTCATCAGCTCAAGCTGCCTGTAAAGCCCTGAGTTTTTGCTCCAGA
>NW_010132871.1:0-13225 GCF_000699245.1 Pterocles gutturalis | reverse complement strand
TTGCTTTGCAGCCCTGGTCAGCCACTGACTGCGTTGCCGGCTTCAGCCTCTCCCGGAGGACGCTCAGGCGCATCAGCAAGGACTGCCACAGCGCCTGTCACCTGGGGATGAAGGGACTAAGGGATGGCACTGCCCTGCCAGCCCTCACCCTCAGGGCTGCTTGGATGCACACCAGCTCTAAGGCAGGGGAAGAAATCTCCAAGAGATGTTTCTGGGCTGATTAAAGTTAATTAGCTCAAGTGATGCCTCTGAAGGGAAATGTTTCTTATTTTGGTTCCTGCTCGCTTGGGCTCAAGCCTGGTTTTCATAAGGCCAGTAACTGCAAACAGATAGGACCTTCTCATTGGAAACAGGCAGCGCGGGATCTAATTAAAGAAGCATGCCCTGGCATCTCAAAGAACCGCTTTCAATTACTGCCATTTCAAGAGGATTAAGAGGAAATATTTTAAACAAGACCACTGCAAAAAATAGATTTTGTTTGTCATTAGCTTTGAAATAATATTTGACTTAAAGGGCTGAAATTTCCATATGCCAGGTCTGCCTCTGACGGCACTTTCCCCAGGGCTGGGAAGAGGGTGATTCACAGCAGTGTGGGAGCTGGGAGCAGAGCTCCCCATGTACTGTCCTACTTCCATGTGGGAAATGTCCTCGTTTTTCTCTGGCCAGTTTTCTCTCTGACAGCCTAGAAGTGACAGACGGAGCAGCCTCAGATGTGAGGAACACACAACATGGGACTTGTTGGGTTCCCAGACTGCACCTGGGGTACTCTGGGGACACATTGCCACTGCCTTTGGATGGCAATGTCCTCCCACGGAGGGAGCAATGGCTCCTTCAATCCATGTGCTGTCCTTGGCCAGGCCAGCCATCCCTCTGACCCTTGCAATTTGCTGCTGTGTCTCTGCACAGCACGAGCCCACGAGTGTGAATTCAGGCTGGTCTGTTCTGCCAGTGGCCACACAGGTGGCCTGGAAGATGCTGTTGTGCCATAGTCACCGCAATAGTAAAAAGATGCTACCTCCAGCCTCTCTGCCTCTCCCAGCTCAGGCTGTACCTTCAGAAAGTGGATGGATGAAGCTGGAGCTAATCACAGGAGAGGAGCAGCATCCGTGACCCTCACCTGGGAACCCTTCTCTGGGCTGCAGGTGCAGAGCTTCTGCACAAGACTAGAAATGGAGCCAAAAAGGGTGAGCCAGGTTTGCTCCACTCTCCCCACCCACCTTTCCCAGTGCGTGGACAGGACACAGCCTGGGGTGTACGAAACCCACAGTCATGGGGGGCAGAAGTGAGTGGCAGTCACACTGCTGGCACTGTAACCTACCCAGGCAAGATGGGGACCACCACCAATCAACCAGTTGTTGAACACCTTCTGAGACACCCATCATGGGATATGAGATACTCATCAGTCGGGAGGAGCTGGTTCCTATCCATACGGGAGGATCCCAGGCTGCAATTCCTGTTCAACACCCAATTATCAGACAACTTGAGTTCAGCGAGGGTCTCCAAGCTTCATCCGGCACGTGCAAAGGGGGCACGTTCATCTTCCCTTTGCAGGTCTTGACTTCCCAGAGGAAAGGACTGTTTCCCACAGCACCTGGGCCAGTCCGGCTCCTGGATCCCCAGGGGCTCCTCAATGCTTGTGTGAAGTCAACAGCATGGGAAGGGCCCAGACACGGTGTGGTGACGAGGGCTCTCCACTGACATTTGCCCAGGGAGCTTATGAGGCTCAAGCGACAGAAACACTGGTCCTAGTGGGATCATGAGAAACCATTTCTCTGCGCTATTTACAGCGACCAAGGGCAGATTTTTTCCTTTCAGAAACACCACAAGGAGGATGTTTCTCATGGCTGTTGAGAAAGAGGGGTTCCACCCTGGGGGAATAGCATGGGTTGGGGTGCGTAAGCTCGGGGCAGTGAGGCAACACTTCAAAGAGAGCCAAGGACACCAAGAACGGATTTTGGCCACTTCCATGTCAAAGTGCAGGGCTGTTGGCACCAGCTCAGACTCTCGCACGCGAGAGGAGCATCAACAGGCTGCAGAGATGTCTAGCGAGCAGATACACCAAAAGATGGCTCCTCTCCATGTCCAAATGCATGGCTGCTGGGTCCAGGGCACACATGACTGCTTCTCCATGCCACAAAGTGACTGATGGGGAATAAAGAGACTGTAAGGGGTGGGCTTCCTACCATGCCGATGGAGCTACAGAACCCAAAGGGTTACCCAGAGTGCTCCATATCTCCAGAGCTGCAAGCTTCAGGTGGCATGAGAGGCTCAGAGGGCTCCATTTTGGCCACAAAGCCTCTAGACACACTGCAAGAACTAGTGGAAGAGATAAAATAGCACACTGAACCAGATTGGGTCAAATAAACCTAGACCCATGGAAATTTCACACTGTTAGCAATTTGTGGGAGGCTGTTGGGCTAAAAGCACGTGGGAGGAAGCCACCAGCCCTGGGAAGCAGGGCCCAGGAGATACACCTTCTGCTGCAAGCTCAGAGCAAAAGCATAGCTAAAAAGACCTGCAAAAATAACGTCACCCAGAAGCCAGACAGCAGGGAGAGGAGGGCATACGTCTGCAAAAATGGGGAAATAAAATGGAGCATTCATGAGAAGAGCAGCAGGGGCAGAAGGCAGAAGAAATGCCTCCTTTCCATGTGCAGTATTCCAGTCCCTGTAAAATCCAAGTGGGTTTCATCATCAGTGCAACCAGCTCTCCTGTAGGTAATCCACCTCCTTCCTCCCCTTCTCCACAGCCACTCTGGCCCCTCTGCGTCACGGCCAGGCATCAACCAGCCGATGGATGTGGTCTATACTATTCTTGGCATGGGCCCCAGTCGGTCCTGGTGCTTGCCAACCCTTTATAAGTCCACAAAGCATCACTACGATCCTTGTCGGCATTGATTCCTCCCACCACGGGGCCAGGCGGCCTCTCTCAAGACTCCTATTGAGCCCTCCAGGAAATATCCCGCGGAGAACAAAATGAGATGCCGAAGAGCTGAAGGATTTCAGCTCTGGCAGGTCCCCAAAGCTGGGAAGTAGAAAAGTGTTATGAAAACACTCATCAGAAGGCGGTGAGAAATCAGACATAGGTCGCTTGAACTCCAGCCCTGAGGAAAGGGGTCAAGCCCACAGGGTAAAGCCCAGGCGGATGGGAAGAAGCCAGCAGAGTTTTTTTGGAGGAGGAATTGCTTGGTTTGTTAATTTGATGACATCTTCTAGGCTGGGTCCTTCCTCCACTTGGGATTACAGGTCTGGACCCACTTGCTTGCTCAGCAGGGACGGCAGCACTTCTCCTGCCAGCACCACAGAGCAGCTCACGGTTGTGTGTGACCCTTAGGTTTTGGGCACGGGCCACCCAGCTGGCAGCACTGTCAGGGGATTTTACTGGATGAAGCACAAGAGCTGCTTGCCTGTAGGGTGGTGCAAACAGGTCAACATGGTCCAGCCCAGGAGACTGGGACTGTAGGTCTGTTCTAAACAAGCGGCAGAATGATGTGAAACTCCTTTTAACACATATTTTTGGGATTGTGGAGTGGTTTTCTGACTGCTATTTGATGGCCTTTCACAGATGCCAAACTTCTACTTTCAAAAACAGTTGATTTTTAAGCAGATTGTCTCCCAAGAGAAACTTCCTTTTGAAAACACTCTTCTGAAGCTCTTGGGGAACTTGCAAGATGTTTTGCTTTTATATTAGAATTTTTAAAGAGCCCTTAAAGGAGGAAGTGAGGCAATGGATGAGACTTCATTAACTGATTAAGTTATCAGCCATCCTTCCTTGTATTTACTTTTTTCCTGTGGGGAAAAAAGTCATTTTTCACTTTCAAGCATTTAGAGTGGCTTCATGCACCCACAGAGTTCACAAAATATTTCAATTACCTGGTCCTGCATATTTTGGATATGCTACCGAGTGGATTAACTGGTGGGTTGACCTCCTGAGCTGTCCCAATAGTATTGGAAATGGTTTGGTTTTGTTTTTGAGAGAAGCACAGCATCACTAGAGATGAAAGAGAAGTATTTGTTGGTTTTGATGGCTCGCATGTGTGAGCATCCACTTTGAAATCGTGGCCTTTTGAGGATGGGATAGGTTGACTCCTAATAGGATGCTGCTTTCTACCCCAAGGCAACCCAAGGGAACATTTGGACTGGTTCTGAACACAGCCCTGGAGACTCTCCGCAGACAGCATCTCCTTGTGCATCCCCCAGGAGGTTACTCCATCCAGGTCCACGCAGCGCTGCTCATCAGGCAAGTTTATTCTCCCTCTACTTCCAGCTCCAGCTGACCCTGGAAAGCCCAGCATCCTTGTGAGAGCTACTTCTTGGGAGATTTATGGCTCGGTGGCCATACGCAGTTCAGAGTTTACATAAACGCTGGGCACAGCCCCAGCACTGGGTGCTGACTCAGGCACCCGCCCATGCGATGCTCCCACGTCACCGGTTCAAATGAGCCTCGCAGAGCAACCGTGCTGACATTTCATGCTGTCATTGACTGTAGCAGGCACTGGAGCGATCAAAGCACGGGGCTTCGCATCCTGGCGAGAACGGGTTTTAAATCTTCCCCTCCCCAGCCCCTGACCTCAAGCAAACACAACGTAATTGGGTTGTCCCAGTTGGCGACGGGTTTGATTCATTTTCCAGGGGGGAGATCTCTCTGGCTGTTTGCACAAAGAGGCTCCGCAGTCCTAGCTCAGTTTCCAGCGCCTGCAGAAGGACTGGCTCCCCGGACCCCCAGCTGCAGCCCACCACTGCCTGCCAGGCACCGCTGGCCCCGGGATGACGGTGGGTGAAAAGGCTGATGCAGAATAATGGTCACACCTGAGCTTCAGGGGGAAAAAAATGTTCTCTGCTGCAAGAAAAAGCCGAGTGTGAGAAGACTCCCAGATGAGGGAGAAGAGCATCCTTGCTGCAGCTGCTGGAGGAGAGGGTAAGAGGAATGAGATGCTGTAAATCCCCCCCATTACAGAGCTGCGCTGTGGCTCCATGGGTGGATTCATGATTTCCAGCCTGGGCGCTGCTGTTACACACCGTGCTCCAGCTCAAGATGGGGATTAATTTGCAGCCTGGGATGCTAAAATACAGCACAGAAAGGCTTTTTTTTTTTTTTTTTCTCTTACCCAAGATGTCAAAAAGACCCATTATTTCTTAGCCATGATGGCATGTGGTATTTAATTTTGTACCGCACTGAGGGTTTTTGGAGCTGCTGGGTTCTCACGACCCCTCCCTGTATATCTGTATCTCTCTGTTCCCCTCCTGGGAAGCCTTCCTCTCTTTCCTGAAAAGTGGAAGCTGCAAATGCCATAGCACCATCTGGCTGCAGAAGAAAAATGGGCCTTTCTGCAGCAATTAGCCTGATGCCCCAACTCTCCTCACCCTGCATCTGAACAGACCCTTCCGCATCTGCTCTTCTCAGCCCTACCTCTGTTCCTGGAAATTCAAGGCACAGCCGAAGGACGGAGCCCTGTTTATGACTTGTACCAACGTGACAGACGGCTGCTCAGAAAACATCTCCTCCTCATATGCTCCTTGCCTGCGTTTGAGTATGTTTGGGAATAGTTAAGTAGCTGTCTTGACTTGTTTAACTCGATAGCCACAGACATTTCACGGAGCTGCGGGGGGATTTATGTCTCAATAATGCACTAATGTTTGGTAAGCATGGCGGTTTCGGGGAGATTTATGTCCCATCAGCAATCTAAGAGGGATTTATAGTGCCCGTCAGAGGTAGGGTTACAGGAGGTGCCGTTTGAGAGATGCCGAGAGCCCCGGGTCTCACTGCTCGAGTGTGGTTCCTCGGAAAGACCACGTCCTGGAGCACTGTAGGCTGCTGACATATTGCCCCACTAATGTTTTTCATCAATGAAACTAAACACAAGGGCTAAGGGAGCTGCCTGGTGACGGAAAGCATTTTGTAACACGCTTCCCTTATTCCAGCTCTGTGATGGGTGAGAAAGGGCAGTGGGGAACCCCACAACCCAGCCCCGGGGAGGGAGGCCATGCCCATCACCCAGCTCACCTTCTCTCCGAGTGACAATGCTGGTGCCACCTTGTCCCTTGGAGCCACCCCTCAAAGGGTCACAACTGGTTGTCGAGAAGAGCCGTGAGGCAGCAGGAGGGTACCTGGAGGAGGGATGAAGGCCAGGAGGTGGCGGTGGGGCTACAGGACATCCACTTCCAAGAGATGGAGAAGGACCGTGTCTCCCAGTCTGTCTCCAAACCCTATGAGTTAGGGACAAGCTGCCTCACAAATCCAGTGTTGCAGGTGGCTTTTCGGAGCAGTCCCAGACAGACAGAGCTCCTGTGTCAGGGGACACTACCTAGGAAACAAGTCCTCATCTCCAGCAAGTTCAGGAGATCTTTCTCTCTGCTGGGACAGCCTCCTTAACTGTTTTTTGACTGCTAGAGGTTTGACTGGTGTCTTTGCAATTTCCCAGTCAGAGGGTTCCTGCCAGAAATCAAGACAAAGAAATCCTTGAAAGGGGGGGGGTGGGGTGGGGGATATTTTTCCTTTGTTTAGGAGAGCTGGCAACGTCTGTGTAAACTTCTCAATGCGTGATAGACCTGTGAGAGGCTCAGTTGCACTCCAGGACATGAGCCCTGGAGCATTGTTCTTCCTTGAGTCTCAGCAGCTGATGTAGTTCCCAAGGGTTGAAATTGTTCCCTCCTGGGTCTCAGCCTAGACATACATCATTAGCAAGATTCATATGATTAAAATAACTGTAATCAAGTGATTGATTTTGCAAGAAGCAGGCGCTGGAGGGAGAAAGAAACAAGGCTCCAGAGCAGAGTGTTGGAGATGCTGAGCTGAAGGACCACAATGCTGGGAGCTGCATCATTTTTGCTTTCCAGCTCTCATGGTGACAGAATAACACAGGTCAGGTTTGATGAGAACTATAATAGATTTAGATGTTGTTTCACTCCTGGCAGTTATTACAACAAGTTCAGTCTTTACTTCTGCAAAAAACAGTACTGAATTTCCCATCATGAAGCTGTGTCTGGCAGCATCATGGCTTTTTTCAGCCTTAAGAGACCAGGGCATGCTTTGGTTCCTCCATTCAGTGGCCCCTTGGCTTGAGGGCAGTATTTCCTAACTGCAGAATTGTCCAGATATCCAGATATATTTCAAACAGACCCTCTGTTGATCTGGGAGGAAAGAAACCCCATTGTATAGTTGGATACATCTATACAGCATCAGGATAGATACATCCCATCCTGAGATGGTAAGAGTTGGAGTAAAGCAACTTACAGCTCCTAGGAATGACCAAGAAAAAAAAAAAGTGTATCAAAAAGCTAAAAATCTCCTTCCTTGCTGGCCAGTTTTTGATCAACTGCCCCAAGCCAGTGCTCCCCAAGTTCACAAACTGGCACACCATGCTTTGAAAAATCACAGCTCCTTCCAGCTCATCGCTTTTGTCGTTAACGTGGGAATTGCCATGAATCACCAAGCGTCTGTGTTCCTGTTAGTCATTCATAATGAGACACGGTCGACCCTGCTGCCATCCCAGCCAGCACACCGGCTTCTTCAGGCTTCAGGCTTCATTGGTTAATGACCCAGACCTTGAAGGTATCCCAGGAAAAACAAGCACAGGCAGAGTCACCCAGTGTCGAATAAACCACAAGTGTTAGATTTCATTAAAACAGTGATGTTTGAGTACATAGGATTTTTGAAGGCAGTTTTCACATGTTCAGTCTCCTCTTGAAAGAATTTAAATATGTTTGTTCACTGTATTTTTTGTCAGGAAAAGAATTTTTTTTTCTTTGTTTTAGACAAGTCTCTCCAACTCTTTTTAACTAGGAAAGGTGAACAACGAACATGGAGAAAAAGCAGCTTTCAGCCACACTAACACAAATTCACCCTTACTCTTTCCAGAAAATTACGATTTGGGACAAAAGCCCCCAACACACTAGCCAGGCACAGGGACAGAAGGGCTCATCCCAGCTCTCTCCAACAGGGTCCCCCAGCCCTTGCATGGTCCCAGCCTTGGCACACAGCAGACCCTCCCTCCAGGCTCTGCTCACACCCACCCCGTCCATCCCCAGGACTTACCTCCTCTCCATCCCTTTCTCTTTCTTTTCCCTTCATCCTTTTTGCTGCCCCAGAGGAGCTGTGCTACCTGTTTGGTGAAGAAAAGAGCATGTAGGGTGTCCAGATGGGACAGCAGATCCTGGACCCTCAGAAGGCACCGCAGGGACATCAGTGCTGTGTGGTCTCAGTTGGAGGCAATGTCACAGCTCCTCTGCGGGTCCACATGCAAACTGTCCCCCAGGCAGCAACCCGAGGAGTGTGGCGTGCCTGCGCTCTGCTAATGGATGACCATGCCAGCTGATGTCCTTGGTCAAGGTCCCACTAGGGCTCCTCCAGGCAGGAGAAGAGCCAGCAGGAGAGGAGATGTGCAAAGCAAACAAGTCAAATCCCACCACTGCTGTCCCAACTCTTGCACCTACAGATGTAACTCAGGAAATATCCACAGGCATTAATGCAGCACACGCAAACGTCAGTTGCATGTGTGCAGCGCATGAAACACATTCTCCAAACACATATTTTTGGGCACAAGCACCTTCCTGCTGCCACTCAGCATCTCCTTCTCCGTGGTGGGTCCAATAAAGCCAATGCATGCGACAACAAGCTGGAGGTCACACACCTGCAGCAATGCCACCTCCTCAAAGGAAAGGCATTGAACGGGACCCACCTTTGCACACACATCTTCCTCCAGTTGTGTGTGGAGGGTATACACGTCTGTGGTTCCATGGGCATGTTCATGCTGATACCCTCCTCAAACCACCTCTGCACCCTGCTCTGGGATGGCAGGGGCTGAAGATCGACCACAGCAACAAAGGTGCTGCCAGGGCGCCCATCCAGTGAGAAGAGAGTGAACATCCTGGCACCATTAGTGTTCTATGGTGGGGTTTTCTTTGTTAATTAGGAAAAAAATAACCTTGCTGACTTTTCTGCTCTGATCCTGTTCTGTTCTAGGTAACGGCTCTTATTGTAACAAACAGCATCGTGGCCCAGATTCGAAGGCTAATGACAGTTGATGGGAAATATTTTGTTTCATAACAGCAGCTGCAGCCAGCAGAGCACATGAGAACATTTTTTCAGGAACATGGAAGACGTTATTTTTAACTGCTCTCCCCCATATTTATGGTGCTTGGAAGAAAGATGCGCCAGTTTAAACACGTTGCAGCACTACGTGCCTTTTAACTCCATCTGCGCCATGGAGAGGGGCTGTGCCCAGCCCTAGTCTGGCAGTTGGGTGGTGGGATGACCATGCTCATTGCAGGCTGGTTTCCTCACTGTCCATCCATCTACAGCCTTACAGCACCCAACACCGAGACTATCACCATCAGGACATGACACAGCGCTCTGTGCACTGACACCCAGCCCCAAAATGCACCTTTTGGTGCCAGCTCTGGGCCAGCAGCAAGGCGAGAGGAGGGTCTGGTTGTGCTGAGCGCTGCAGACATCCAAAGAAGGACAGGAGAGTCTGGGCAGAGCAAGAGGTGGCCAGCAAGGATGGTCAGCAGCTGGGTATAAGTTGCCCAGGCATCACCCAATGCATTCCCCCCTTTGCTGGTATCCCTCTGCCCCCATCAGAAGGGTTCTTCCCCTCAAACAGGGAGCAGATCCCATGCCCCCCATCTTTCCCACCTTGCCTCCTTCGGGATTATAAAGCCTGGTGGCTTCCTTTCCTCGGCACGGCACAGAGACACCAAAAATCCAGACCTGCTGAGGCTGGAGAGGCTCAGATGCAAGGCTCCAGGTACACCCAAGAGCTCCCAACCAGGGCACTGGAGATGTTGCAGACCCAACAGCATTAAGGCAGACTGAAATGGCATTTAAGTCCATCACCAGTTGAAACAACGTTCCTCAACATCCAACAAAAATATGTGCTTAATAGTCACGGAGCTGAGTGACCCAGAGTTATGATTTTCTTTCAGCAGATATTTCATCTTCAGGCTGTCACTTTCACTTGGGTCATGATTAAAACAATAAACCCTGGAGAAGCCACCCCGTTCCCTGTCAACAGCTGCTTCTCCTCCACGTGCTGCGATGGGAGCCATTCCTCACCAAAAAGAGGGAGGGGGAATTAAAGACAGATTATTATTATTAATTATTCGTAGCTGCCATGTTTGGCCAGCAAGCTCTCCTTGGTCAAGTGAGGGTGGCCACAGCTTCCCCCCCACAGATGTTCATCGAGGAGGGAGAAGTTGCTCTATGGTATAAGGGACACATTACTGCTGCACATGAACATCTCCAGGACCTTCATCTCTCTTCCCATGCACCAGGCAAGTCACTGTATTGCAGGAATCCCCTTATATTACCTCTGAAAACCTTCTTGGACATTTGCATTCCATCAGTGAAACCCCACCTTGACAAACAGCTCACAAAGGGAAAAAAATTCAAGCATTGCCACAATAACCAATAAGTCCATCACCGTAAGGCCCAGCCCTGGTCCCTGTGACCTTGGGCAGCCTTTTCTGCGGGCCTTCTGCTCTTCCTGTCCTGTGACTCAACCCAGATGGTACCATGGGGTTGCATGGCCTTAAACGAGCTGGGAGGTGGGGAAGGAGCAGGCCCCCAGGTTGTCCTCTGAACCTACAACACAGTTTTGACAGTGCATGCAATTATTGTGGAAATGACGGGCAAGATCTGGCCACCCAGGCTGACCACAGGGCTTATTGCGCCATTGGAGGAGACATCTAGAGCTAGCCAACGGCAGAAATGTTAGAGAAAACAGCCTGCGTCCTGCCAGACTCACGACATGAAGCATTCTGCTTGGACATTTCACTTGGGCCATGAAGACGGGCATTGCAGAAATGCAACAGCTTTCTTGGAGCTTGTTTTCCAAAGGCTCAACATGTTCCACTTCAGCAAGGCTGGAAAATCTATTGTGTCAGTGCTCCTGCCATGCCTGCATGTACTTGCATTTTCCTCGCAGTATTTTTAGAGATTTCCACTCCTTGGCCTGATTTGGGATGAAGTCAAATATGTGAAATCTTGGAAGCTGCCACAGGAAAAGAAACTCCATTTTTCAACCAGCTTTAGATACAGCCTTCAGCCGTGCTGATAAATCTTCTGCCAGCCTGGAGAACTGCACTTGCCTCCCAGATAAGGCCCTAACATGGTCCAGAAGGTCTTTGTCCCCCAGCCAGCCCAGGGAGGTGCTGCTATCCCACCCCTCCGAGGACAGGCTGAAGCTTCCCCCAAGAGGGTGATTCTCTGATGGGAGGCAACAGCAAGACGTGGCAGAGCTCCCCGGCCCCTTGTCCCATCCAGCCCTCCCGAGCCAGAGGAACGGAGAGTTTGGCTATCTCCCTGTGCTTCGTCAGCTTTCCTCCAACGCAGCCCCATTCCCCAAGGGTCCTGTATCTACAAGACTCTTGTTGCTGAGGCAGGGGAGGAAATCATGGGGCTGGCTTGGAAGGAGCTCCATCCCCAGCCCTACAGAAGGACCAGCTCAGCCACATCATCACACGCCTGCTGAAAACTCCCCGGCACAGCTCCTCTGGAAACCATTTGCTTGCACTGCTCCAACAGCCAGCAGGGTTTTGCAGGGTGCTCTTCCACAAAGTCACCTCCTTCCACCGTGGCATGGACCTGTTTCATCCTCCTGGTCAAACACATGCCTTTCTGGTCCACACCAAGCAGCACTTCCCAGGCAGGATGGCTCTTCACCTGAGCTCACCCTCCTGGGGAGGAGGAAGACATCCTTAGCTGTCTTCACACTCCTCGTAGCAAGGGATGAAGCACACTCTGCAGTGGCATTTGTTTTTCCGCTCACCACTGAGGGCTTTTCATAGAGCCCCATCCCATCAGATGAACCCTGCCTTCGTCTCCAGTTTGACCATACGTTGTAGTTTTACACAGCACCGCTTGCTCACCCTCCTCCCTCCCGGGGATGGGGGAGAGAATTAAAGGGGTAAAGGGAAAAGAGACTCTTAGGGTGAGATAAGAACAATTTAGTAACCAAACTACAATAAAATTGAAAGTAATTATAATAGTAATATATACAAACGAGTGATACACAGTGAATTGCTCACCACCCCACGACCAAGGCTCAGCCTGTTCCTGAGCAAGGAGAATCCCAAAACTACAATCCAGAAAGGGAGATAAGAGCCCAGATGTCTGAGACCAAGAGCTGACTGAAGGAGGGAGATGACCCTGGGAGAGGGACCACCCAGAGAGAGCCGACCCAGAAAGAGAGAGCACTTCTGGACAGACACTCATCTCTACACTGGGCATGATGTGGAATAGACTATTGGCCCCAATTCGGGTCTCAGTCCTAAACCTAAGATCAAATCCTAGGCTAGTAACTGGGGCTGTGCTCCCTCCCAGCTTCTCCTGCCCCTGCAGACACGGGCACAGCAGGGAAGCTGGAAAGTCCTTTACTGTCCTGGCAGCAGCTGTAACCATCAGTATGTTACCAGCCTCCTTCTCAGCACAAATCCAAACACAGCCTCACACGAGCTACTATGAAGACAGTTAACTCTGTCCCAGCTGACACCAGGTCACCATAGACACACATGTGTGTCTATGGGGAAAGCCACCACATCAGCTCAGCAGCATTATGAGGACTAACCTCCACCTTTCCTGCCCAGGGATGGGCTCTGCTGGGAGCACCCACTGTGTCACCCCCATGGAGGGAGCCATGGGAAACCCACCGATCCCATGCTGGCCTTGGGGAAAGCTCAGCACCTCCTCCTGTGCTCCCTGAGGCTGGCCATGGAGGAGCACCCATCTCTTGAGCACTTTTTGGGCATGTGGGACCAGTCTCACCACCACAGGGCAGCCTGACCACCCACATGAGATGCTCTGTGGTGTCCCGAGATGGGTTTATAGCGTGGCTAATTTCAGCACCTCCCATTAGCAAGGAGGGCTCCACCCAGCCCCATGTTGAAACCACCTCTGGGCTGGAAAACAGCAGCTGTGAGGCAACATCTGGCATCGCTCGGACAGGCAGAGGCAGGAAGCGAAGGAAAACAGCATCTGTCGCAGGCTGCTGAGGGACTCCAGCTAGACAGAGAGCAAAATTTGGCCAAGGTATTGGAAAGAGTAACTCTAATCTTAATTTTTTTTTTTTTTTTAAAAAGAGACATTATAAGATGCTGGTTGCCATTTGTCATCCTTCAGCCTGCTGTTAACTCCCACCATGCCTCTTGCTGCCATGATGCACAGATGTCAACCCCTCCTACCCCAAAGTCATTTAAGCTTTATCTTCATTTATGGGACATATCTG